>NW_025999990.1:14053912-14069717 GCF_001458135.2 Marmota marmota marmota | reverse complement strand
GGGAAAGGGAAAAATAATACAAGGGGGACAAATGAATGTCAGTAGAGGGGGCAGAGAGAGAAGAGGCGAGGCGAGGGGAGGGGAGGGGGGATAGTAGAGGATAGGAAAGGCAGCAGAACACAACAGACACTAGTATGGCAATATGTAAATCAATGGATGTGTAACTGATGTGATTCTGCAATCTGTATTTGGGGTAAAAATGGGAGCTCATAACCCACTTGAATCAAAGTGTGAAATATGATATATCAAGAATTATGTAATGTTTTGAACAGCCAACAATAAAAGATTAAAAAAAAAAAGAAAGTGGTCATAGGAGACTTTTCATATTTTATTCCTCCCTTCTCTCTTTTGTCATATATTTTATCACCAAACTACCTCCTTGAGGCAACAGAGGTTAGCCATCTAATCTAATTTGAATGTTTTCCCCAGGATTCATAAAATAATATACAAACACATGAAACACAACATAGATGGGTTGTCATCATTGTATAAAATTTGCTATTGTGTACAATTTTCTGCACCTTGCTGTTTTTTCACTTAATGCCACTTTGAAATTCCTCTTAACCAACTTATATTTTTATGTATTCATAAAATATGCATGTAACATATTATTTAATAATTCCCTAGCTATCTATTGATATGGGCTTTCTTTGTTTTTACTTTACATTACCTACTTCTATCCAGCCTTAAAAACTGGTGTCATATTTTTAGGGTAAAGATTTAATTTTAATAAATTACCAGGAGACAGTCCCCAAAACTGTAAAAATGACATTTCTGCCTATCACATAAGCGAGTACTCTTTATCCCACAACTTCTCTAGCACTAAGTGTTAATTGCTCTTGATGGTCCTTTATTTGCAAATGCCCTCTGATTATTACATTAGACCATCTTTTCTTTTATTTCTTCCTCATTTGGATTTGATCTCTATTACTGATCCAATTTTTTTTTATTTTTTTTATTTTTTGATCTTTGAGAGCTCTTTCCTATCCTCTGCAGCAGTAATACTTATTCCAAAGCTATTTTTGTCTACTGGATTCATGAATAGTATATTCTGCAACATAAACGTTTTAATTTTTGTACGTTATCTTTTTGTTTATAGCATTAGGATTTCCAGTTGTGGTTATATAAGCTTTCCTTTCTTCTGCTTTGTACCTGTGATTGCTTAGATATCCTTGCAAGATTTTGTGGTTTTTCTATATTAAAACTGAGTATCTAATCCAAGTGATATTTACTTTTACATATAATGTAAGTCATGGATCCAATTTAATTTCCTTCTAACAAAATAGCCCATTGGGTCACTATTTATTAAATTAACTACCTTTTCCCCTACTGAATTGAAATACAATCTTTATCATATGCTAAGTTCTTCTATATTTCATGGTCTACTTGTGGATGTTCAGTTATGTTCTTCTATCTGCTGTCTTTTCCTATATCAAGTTGTTTTACAGCAGTTTTGTAAAACTTTCTACTTCCAGATAGGTTGTGCCTCTCCTAACACCCTTTCAAAATTTTCTGCAGCTTTTATTATTCCACATAGATGTTGGAATCAATTGATTCAATTCATAAAATCGTACTGGAGTTCTCATTACGAGAATTTCACTATACTTCATATATTGGCAGAATTGACATCAGAGTTCTACAAAGGATCTGTCCTTTTCTTGTTCACTGAAGTGGTTAGATGTGGCCAGAGGTGTATATTGAAAGTCCCGTTCAGAAACAAGGTAGAGGACAGATTAGACTGCAGGAAGACTCATGAGGAAATCCAGGTGTGTTTATTGCCACCACCAGAAAGTTCTGAGGCCAGGCCAGGGCAGTGACAGATGAGCTAACAGAGCACCAAAAAGAGAATTATTTTGCAGATAAAAATCAACATTATTTTTAATTGGTTTATTAAGGTATAATTGCTCTACAAAAAAAAAATACCTGCCCATGTTTAACTTATAATTTGCTGAGTTTGGGGAAACATAGGTTTTTAATGGAACATATTTAAAGGGTGAGGGAGACAGAGGAACCTCTAGTGATTCAGGATCTTGGCTGGATTGAGAATAGATTCAAATGCATACCCTTCATAAGCCAGAATGATAGACATTTCCAAGAGAAGAGAGACAATGAGCCCAATTTTGGCCACATTTCATTTTGAAGTGCCTAATAATAGAAATGAATTAGGAGTTGAAGAGAAAGATCTGTGTCAGAAGTATAAAAGGGATATGGTGGTAACAGGGTTGATAGTTGTGTGAGTGTGTGTGTGTGTGTGTGTGTGTGTGTGATTGCTCCAAAAAGGCCTTGTAGAGTAAGGAGATTAAAGTTCATCAGAGCAACTCTTTCACTTTCTCTTTAAAATATCATGTTTGACTTCATGCTTGGCAAAGTGACAAAGGATATTTCTACTTGTAAAGAAGCCAGGCTGAAGATAAATCTTCACTCAGTTTTCCCCAAACAGTTAGAAGGAAGTATTATACCCAAGGAGCCTCGGACACTGTGACATGAGAGCTGCTGGCAAGAATAAGTATTTGTTTGGTTTATGATGCAGGAGAAGCCAAGTTCCTAATTTAGGCAGTTAAGAGAAAAAAATACATCATCTCTCTCACTTGATGGAGTAAAGACACATTCATTCACACACATGCAAGCCCACACAAACACGCTGGCTTATTTAAAAGCTCTCCTTCAATTTCTTCATGTTGCTTATGCTACTTGGTGAGCTGCCATGTTTATTTCTAATGATGAGTTGCTTTAGGGAATGTGTCTCTTCACCTCCAGTGATAATATTATCAGTATAGTCACATAGAGGTCCTGGATGGGGACTGCTTTGTTAAATGACATTTGGCAACTGGCTGATGGGGTTTAGCCAACTGCCATGCCAGATATTTAGAAACATAATGTATCATGGGTTAGATGCCAATGGTTCTTGGACCATTTCCTCCCTGCGCTTCGCTTACGTGCTATGGACCCAGGGGGCGACTAACAAAGTGGCACACTTTATTCATCTGTGAATAACAGCATGTGCAAATGAAGCCTGGGAATTAGAGCTCTCCTTTGCTGGAGAAAAGAGAACGTTTTGGTGGCTCATCCTTAATTCTGTATTGGCCTCTAGGCTTATCCATATTGATTGTTCCCACATTTCCATACAGCTATTTGAATCCAAATGTGAGGTCTTTCATTTTAATAGTTATATGCATCCAAACTTCAAATAAACATCAGCATGAGAATAGGAAATGTTTTGCCTTGAACTAATTACATCAAATTAAGAAAGTTAAAAAAACTTCACTCCAAACCCTGTATTATTGTACAAAAATGTCGGCAATGTTCTATCCCATGTTCAATCTGTTGCATGCTCAATTCTAGGTGTCATGCTTCTTATTCCATCATTTAAAGATTAAGGATGGTTAAGGATGACCTATGTACATGAACAGTGTCCACGTTGCCCACCTCTGTCTTTATTCCTTTTCAGTTTTTTCATCAGTTTCCTTTTTTAAATACACCTTTTCCTTGCTGATCCCATTTTCTTTAGAATTTAAAATTCTGCGCTCTTTTATGCATTTCATACTCAATTCCTTTATTTACATGCAATTTCATATCTGATGTGCTTTTAGATTTTTTTTTTAAGCCACAGACTTATTGTCATTCCTGTGTTTCCTTCTCTATCGTCATCATTTTATTTTTTGGCTCATTTGGCAAAGCCAATGTCCTATTCCTATCCTAAATTTAATTGAATTGAGCAGACGTTGGCTTTGAAATTTCATTTTCTAAAACATTAAAGAAAATAAATGTTGTTACAAGTCAGATAAATAGAGGGATCAAAGTCTTCCCGTTGCTGAGGTTCAGTTTTTTCAAGGATCTCTCGGGTGTACCTGCTAAATCAAAGCTCAGCCACCGGGGCATGCTGCATTAGTGAAGGGCTGGAGAGGACGAACAGGTGGCTGTACCCAGGGCAGAGATGACTTTGACTTGATTTTCTCAAAACAAAACAGCACCTAGAAGCTTACCAAAGCTAGGGGTTGGGGGTATTACCATGGTGGTATGTCCCATTTCCACTCTATGATGAGGGTCTCTGTTGTGTCACTGTGGCTATTTATTATGTCCCTTCTCATGGAGGCCACTGAGGTCAATGTAACTTCATCAAGCACTTAACTCTTCCAAGTATTGTCTTAGATGTTACAAACACTCTTTAATAAGGAAGATTCTTTGCCATGAGAATTCACATCTTAGCAGAAGGTAGACAGATAAAGCAAGATATATTCTACTTCTCAAGAACAGAAGATGTCAATGAAGTTAACTTTTAAATATTAGGAAAACACAACGTCTATATTTTTCCTATCATCAATCATTGTCTTCACATAGTAAACAGAGAAGTCTTTAAGAAAATGGATGTGAACGAATAGCACAAACATACCTGGTGGTCCTGCCAATTTGTATTCTTAAATCCTACTTTTACTCTCTCCCAAAAGTGATCCTGCAAGAAAAGAAGTCATCTATTACTATTTAGAAATAATTATAATAATGGAGGGATGATTTTTATGTTGGGAAAACTCCCCCCCCATTCTCCCCCCTCAAAAGATGAACATGATAACAGGTAACTTGTACTGGATGGGTTTTTTCTTTTTGCCTGAATAATTTTGTATAAATTATATCATTAATACTTCCAAAAACTTTATAACTTTATTCCATTTTAAAGATAAGAAATTAGAGCCCAGAGACATAAAGTAACTAACATTATAGGCATTTTCAGAATCAAACCAGAATTCTAATTCATGGAGTTTTTCAGATTTTTAAAACTAGTTTCCCTAACTACTGTTAAAAGAATATAACTACTAGAAGGTCCTTGCCTTCATTAAAAGCTGTCAGTAAAAATGTAAGCTACTGATTATTGGCACCTACTGTATTTCAGAGAGGTGACTAATCTGTCATAATACAACCTGGAGAGGGTAACAGTATGCCTTTCTATTTTCCTTGATATTCAATGAAGAAACGTTGGTCAATTGCTCAGGACACTAAAGGTGCATCCTTTCCTCCCTGTCATTCTCTGTCTTGCCATCCTGCTTTATTTCTCTTCCGAGCACATTGCTCTGTCTGAAATGCCTGATATGGGTTTGTATATTGTCAGCCTCACCTCCCTTGATCAGAGACTTCTTGCATTTTCCTCAGGGTTGCATCCTCCACGTCCAGAACCTTGCCTCAGAAATGTTGGATGCGTAATAAATATCCGCTCGGTGGCTGAATGAATAATTACAAAAGAGCCCATGGCTTTCATGAGCTGTCAGTCACTGCTCTTGCATCCTGGGAGGAACTTGGCCTCTGTCTTTTCCACGGTCTTTTTGGAAGACCTGAGCTTGGAGCAAGCCATTCAATGTTGCACCCAGGTGCGACTCAGATGTGTTTCTTTCATTCTCTTTTTGCGGGGCCCCTGCCTAAAAGAGATAATGTTCACAGTGTCAAAATCAGATAGCTCTGAAATCACCACTGGCAAATCCTCCAGCTGTCATTAGCTCAGTGCTAGCATACAGCACTTGCCCTTGAGACCTTTTTCTTGGATCTGGAATTGATGCCAAGTTAACAAAATTTCATCCATTTCTCTTCCAGAGAACAGGCTGAATTTCTTGGCCCACTTTTCATTCTCTTGGCATCATGTTGCCAAAGAAAAGGTGTCCAGGGATTTGTCTCCAAAAGCTAACTGTCCCAGGCAACAACCTGGTCCTTTCATGGTCCGGAAATTCTTCCTATTTCTATCATTTGCCAAGTTTTGCATCCTGACCTTTGGGATGCCACTAATCTATGTGCAACATGTGGAGTCTGAACCCAGAATAAGTGTTTGTTTGCTACAATCTAACCCTTGTCCATTTCTTCACTTTCATCTCCCTCACCCCCAATGGGATTTCTTGTTATTTCCTCCTCATCCCCATTTCCCAACTCACAGCTTTTGCTCATGCTCACAAATCATCCCCCATAGTCCCCAAATAAGTTCAAGTCTTCCCCATCCTCTGGCTTGAAGTGCACACTTGCCATATCTGTGTATGGTCTGCCTCAGACAGTTATTCCAAATCATAAACCTATGAGGCATCAAGGAGTCTCGCAGTGGACCAGACACTGAGAAGAACAGTGTAATAAAGGACCTTCTGACATCTCCACAAATGATCTCACCTGTAAAAGACTCTAGAGCTAATATTCTGTGATTCTAACTCTTAAGCAAATCACTCCAAAATATATGTGCTGCTTATTCAGAAAATAAGCCATATGTAGCACAAAAAGCAGAACATGTAGCATCTGTAACTTTCATGATATACATCCTGTGTGTTTGCAAACTGAATTTGGTTGACTGCAGTCTTATTAGAAAACAGAGAGAAACTGGCCCTTGGACTCCTCACAGTGTCCCTGTCCTCTTACGTGGGTTTATGCTCCATTGTAAAGATCAACATGATCTGAGACCTATGTAATGCATAAAACCAAGTCTCCTACCTTCAGATAGAGCAGTGCAGCCTAGTCATTCATGAGTATTGCTGGGTCTCTGTTCCTTCTTTCCTGAAAGCTCCATGCCTTGAGATTGAATGAGTCACAGTGGGAACAATCCAGAAGACAGGTGTCCTCGCTCCTTTGGGAAGACTGTAAAACCAGTAGTGAAGAAAACAGAGGCTCTCCTTCTCATCACAGAGGGGGAGCCCAGTGGGTGTCGTCATGACACCATGTGCAAACTCCTCTGGGAGCCATCCCAACGTGGTTCTGCAATCGTCAGTGTGTGTCTGACTCTTGGACTATGAAAGCTTTTTGGAGTCACATTTGTCTTTGTGTCTACAGTGCCTAGACAGTCACCCAGCGGGGGTTTGCTGGATGAGTGTAACTGATCACAATAACATGGGTCGCATATAAAAGTAGAGCGCTTAGAAGCATTTGCCGTTTGTGGCCATTTCAGAGAAAGTGAGAGAAATCCGAAAATTTACAATGACCTTTATAAGGAGAATTGAAGAATTTGCACTTTGGCCTGTTCAAACAAAGGGGGCCAAGAATGGTGGATGGTAAAGAGTGAGACAGGAGGAGAGCGAGCACTCATCAAAACAGAACCAGCAGGGAGATGAATTGTGTCCCGGGATGGGGCACGTGGTGAGTGAGACAGTGGTACTAGAATGCATTGATAGGAACACTGGTTCTTGCAGTGTCTGTGGGCCGGTCTGCCTGCGTGTTCTGCCTGTGTGATGGCTGCCCTTAAATTCAGTGGGAAGTTTTCAAATAAAAATGGGAAGGTTTGAGAGGTATGCTTGAGGTAGCATGGAAATAATTTACCTTTCAGCAGTTAGGGAATGCCATTTGTGTGCTCAAGAAGTAGATTCTCTGTGCTTTTGGCAGCAGGTCTTTAGGGTGACTGCATTTAACACCAGCTATTAGCTCTCATTTGCTACTTGTTTTAATTTCCCATTTTACTTACTCAAACAGATTTAAATTGCAAATGGTATTTTTTTTTAGTTCTTCATGGTATAATAAAAAATGAGTTTGTTCACAAATGTAATTATTGACTATTTGGTTTCTGAGTATTTGGACATAATGGGAAAGTTTCTCTCTCTCTCTTTCCCTTCCTCCCTAATTTTCCTTCTCTTTTGCTCTCAGTCTAGCTCTTATTTTTACTTATTCACTCTGTTAAAAGTCTAAAAATAACAATACTGCTGGATAAGGAAATCCTTTACAAGGTCAACTTCCTTCAGATCTCAATGTGCGTGTGGAGAAGTCCTCAGAGATGCAGTGTAGTGGAACAGTTTACAACTTTTCAGAATCACCCATTTATGTGTAGCTCCCCCCACCCCCCCGCCCCGTTCCCCCGATCTTTGGCCAACCATTGATGGGTCTGGCAAATCTCATCCAGCCAATAAGCCAAGTTGCTTTCCCCACCTTACCTTGTAAATGCCTCTGTGCATTCCTCTCTCTCACATGCTTCCAGGGTTAGCACTGGATGGAGCATGGAGCATTCCTTAGGGTTGATGAAACCGGCTGAGTAGCACAGGCCTTGCAATCCCTCACTGCCTGTTCTTGCTGGGCACTTGCTTGGTGCCAGACAAGATGTGTGGTTTGGGGATAAAAGACTCCGCTCTCCTGGAGTTTCTAGTATAGTGTCCAGTGAATGACTAGTAAGTGGAAGCCACTAGCCCTGCTTCCTGCCTTCGCCCAGCTTCCTGCCCTTATTTGCCTCTGTTCCTTCTCCTCCCAACAACAATGGTCTGCAGAGGGTCCCTCCGTGCCTCCTGTACTTTTTTGACTCTCCACTTTTTCACCTTGACTTCTACTTTCCTCGAAAGTCTTTCCCTTTGTTTTCTGTACCTTTGAGTCGTTTTTACTCAAGACTTAGCTGACTCCCTTGAAGTTATTTATTGTTTTAGACAGTAAATTCCTTCTTCCTCCTGTGAAATTTTGTATTCATGATCCTCATCATTGAGCAAGATAAAAACCACCCTGGGGGGGCTGGAGTTGTGGAGTTGTGCCGTAGAGCGCTTACTTAGCATGTGTGAGGCACTGGGTTTGATCCTCAGCACTGCATAAAAATAAATTAATAAAATAAAGGTATTGTGCTCACCTACCAAAAAAACAAAAAAACCCACCCAGGGATCTTGCTGACATTGTGAGTCCCAGGCCTCGTTCCCACATACTACATTCTACTGCAGGCTGCACAGTGGTGAGATCAAAAGTAAAGAGTTTGGAAAAATACAAAGTGACATCCATCACAGAACACTATTTCTTTACCCCTCCAAAGATTCCAGGCCCAGAAACTTGAGGGGAGTTGGTCACATCTACCCAGACTGGTCAGTGGGACACAACACCAATAGAATTCCAAGATTAAGGCCCCCATGTCATCAGGATGCAGTAAAAAGCTAGCTCAGCACAGTGTGTGTGTGTGTGTGTGTGTGTGTGTGTGTGTTGGCGGGGTGTGTGGAGGACCTACATAACAAAGCATAGGGTTCAAAGCTGAGAAGCCATTCATCAGCTGGAGGCGAGATCAGTGGCCCTTGGAACGTGGTTCTTCAACCAGCGGCAGCAGCCTCTCCAAAAATTTGTTAGAAATGCACACTACTGAATCTCAGCCTAGGCCTGCTGGGTTATTTTGCTAGGGCTGCCATAATGAAGTACCATAGGCTGGGGAGCTTAGAACACAAATGTTTCCTGGAGGCTGGAATGCCAAGATCAAAGTGTCAGCAGGTGAGGGCTTCTGTGGCCTCTCTCTCTGGCTTGTAGATGAAGGTCTTTTCATGGTGTCCTCACAGATCTGTGTCCTAATCTACTGTTTAAGGCCATTCATGTGGGATTAGGCATTATGTTACTTTAATTATCCCTTTAAGGCTCTATCTCCAAATACTGTCATATTCTGAGACGTCTGAAGTTAGAAGTTTAACATGTGAATCTGGGGTAGGAAGACACAAGGCTACTGAATCAGAAATTAAGGGATCCAAACTAAGACAGTTTATGCTTTACCAAATCCTGGAGGTGGTTCAGATGAGCACTGGAGTTGAGAACCTCTTAGCAACACCACCTGGGAGACTGGATGATGCTGAGCTATACATTGGGAGTAGCATCCAGGTTAAGGGCTTCTTACCAGTGTTCTATGGAGTCTTACCATATCCTTGGTTATAGCATGCCATGACCTGTGGGCCTGTGGGAAAGTGCCCTATCCACTAGGGTCATGCTGGGCTTTCATGGGGTGGGATTCTTCCATCTGAAGAGTGAGGCTCAGTTAGCTTCACCCTAGCTGCCTATCATTAACTCTGATCTCTAAGGTTCAGCAAAAGCCCAGCTGGCTGGATACCTGTGGTTCCTCTCTGCTAAACATACAGGAAGTGGAAACCCTCAACAACCATGCCTGGTTGAAAGTCCCACAAGGCAGCCTTTGTATCTGACATTAGCATATCAGGTCAACCCACCTGCCCTCTGGCCTTTCTGCTTGGGTTGTGAGTGTCAATTTTCTCTGACAACTGGAAAAGGATAGAGGGCAGTAGGAGAAAGAAGGAAGCCCAGTCCTGAACTTTGTACTCGGTTCAGTCAACTTTGTTCTTTGCAGGACCCTGAATTTGATCCTTTGGTATCCTTAGTCACTCATGATTCAAGGTCCGCATATCTTACCCTAATATTTCCCAGAAGTGTTCACACTGCATTTAGTCTTGTCCTACAATTTGGACCCCTAATTATTTGTTCTTAAGCCTTGAACTTGTGATACTGGATTCAGAGTTTTGCCTTTTGCAGTTCATCCATTTGGGCTCTGGCTAATCTGTGCCTGAAGGAGTTCCCAGTGTACTGTCCACAGACACGCTGTTTATATCATAACATGGCCCATGATAGCTGATAAACTTCCTTACTGGGTAAGCAGGAGCTATACAGCTAATGGGCAAGCTTTCTAATCAGGTCCCTGGGATATTCATTTGTTTATTCAGGAATGAAAAGAAGTCCCTCATAGGACTTCTCTGAAATATCAGCGTGTTTCCCAGGGGCATTTCTTTTCATACAATAAGTTAAACGTTAGACACTTGTTGCACTCATGAAAATAAACAGGTGTGCATTCTTTAGAACAGTGGGGTCGCTAAGATTTTAAAGAAAAAATTTAATCGGTTTTAAAGTTAAGAGGCTTTTATGAATTCTAACAATATTTTATTCTCAAGTAAAAAGAGTCGATTTTTTAAAAGTTAAGTGAGAAAAATTATTTGATAGTCAAAAGTTATTTGACTGTCATACACAGCAACAGTGAACATTCCATTATGCTCAAGGTAAAGATGGAAATTGCCTACTGTTGGAATTCATTATTCTAAAAAATGTCATGCCCAGGGTGTGGCTGTTGTACTGTTACCAGAATTCACCAGTTTAGTTGCTGCTCAACAGTAAAATTTGGGAGACAGAGGTTGGTGGAGGGAGACAGATTTATCAAAACCTGCCCTGAGGAAGATAGAGGGGGATTTTTCAGTCTCAAATTTCTCCATCTTTGGGGGGCTCAGAGGAACAAACAGATTTTATGAGAGAAAAGGGGGTACGGTGGACAAAGGGCAGGGGAGACACATATGGAGAGTTTTGCTGCTGCACTAGACAGAGAATATGCGGCAATTCTAGTTTTTCAACCCGCCCTGGTGCTGCCCAGACTTTGGGGTGAGTTCCTCGGTTTCCATTCTCAGCACAGGAAACCCAGTAGCTGAAAAGCAACCTACATGGAAGATGGGGAGACGGGGGCTCTGTTACAACTCTGATATCTACACGTTTATGAGAATATAACAATTAAGTAGTCAACCTGGCCTGCCATTTCCATGTTTTTTTTTTTCATCAAAGGTACTAAAATTTAACTTTGAGAAGGTACTGAACATGCGATAATGCATGATTGGAAAGTTTCTTAGTGTAGCAAAATAGTATGGTTATAAAACAAATGGAGAAGGGAAGTTAATTAGTCTCTAAAAGAAATCTGAATGAGGAGATATTTTGAATGGGCCACTAGGAAGAGAAAATAAAATGTTCTTTTGGCAACAACAATTCAGTGCATTTTAAACGTTCTCAGAACCTTCTCCCCCCGTCCCTCTTTCTCTTAGTTCTCTTCTAGTATAAAACAAGACAAAGCACGAACTTACAGGGATCTGACACATTTTGGTCATTGATTGTCATAGATATGATGGAAATTCTCTAATGATTTTCGAAACTTTTTATTAAAATCGAAATCACTCTTTAAATGTGATCGTAAGACACTAGCTGTGCCTACCTGTCCCATTTTCCAAGCAGAATTGACATGGACCCTTGTACTGCTTCAGAAAGCCACACTAACAAATCAGTAAAAACTGCTAGAGTGACACATATTATCCAAACTGAATGTAACTATGCAATATTCAGCTTGGTTCCATTAGTGAAGTAAACATGAAGTATCAGAACGCTGTGTGGGAACAGGACAAAAGAGCAGCTGACCCAATGACAGCCTCATTAGGGATCTCTCAGGATAGCCCGAACAAGACTCTCACAATAAGTTTTTCAAATGCTGTGGGGAACAGACTGAGCTGATGATTATCATTATCTCCACTCTTTCTGAAGTTTGAAGAATGTGTTTTATCACCTCCCCTACTGTGATTTTTGCAGCTCTGATAGCCATTTCTAAAAAGCATTTTGAATGTGGTGAGGAATTAGCAAATATTTTGCTTTCGGCTTTGAAATGTTAATCCTGGAGCCTGTGGATTTATGGATAGCTCTATGTAGTACCACGCATGGTGATTATTCTACTTTTATATTTCTAGTTGTCATGCCAAGTGCTTGTAGTAAAGATTTTTGATTGCATATAATTCTAACTAACTCTAGCTCACAGTTGGCAAAACAGCAATTTATTGTGAGGATAAAAGGGTGTCCAATGGAAACCAGGGAAGGTGGACCTGAGAAATGGCCTCCAAGCAGGACCATACGCTCCCTCCCTCACTCAACCTTGCTTCCCTCAGGGCATGGGCTTTGTTCTTCCACTTAAGTCTCCATGGTGAAAGATGGAGACCAAAACCTTTCCGGGATTTAGATCTGCACTTCTCAAGAGAACAACCAGCCCCTGTGAACTCTCACCACTGTAAATACCATTGAGAAGAATCCCATTGGACCATCTCTGGTTGTGTCTGACCCTGAACCAATTGTTTGTGACCAGTGGCAGAGTCAACCTCATTCAAATATGTCTGTTCGCATGTGAAAATATGGGAAAGAAACCAGGGTGGCAGTCCCCAGAGACAAGGGTACCTGAAGAATTGGCTATAAGGAACCTACCTTAGTATGCTAATCCAATCACATTTCAGAAAATGATCGCTAAACTGTGGTTGGAGATGCCTATGATTAATTCAGGCAAACAAGGCAGAAGTTGGAATGACCGGGAATGATGTAAAGAGGCCCCTTCTGATTCAGATATGTAAGTTGAACCCAGGAATCAAATACATATCAAGTTTCAAATTTCTATCATAATTTCTATCATAACCCTTACCTCTTTGCATTCCATTTTCTATAGGACAATGTGATCCTCTTAAAACATATGTCAGACGGTGGCCATCTTCCACTTTAAAACCCCCAAATGGCTTCTCCTGTCACTTTACTGAAAGTCTGTTGTGCTCTTGTCTACTGTCACCTGTCTAACTTCCCCCTCTCCCTTCCCCCTCTCCCCTTTGATTATCCCTCCGGCTGCAGTGGCCTTCCAAGTCCATCAGCCAGAAGCAGTCTTGCCTCCGGGCCTTTGAACATGCTCTTTCTTCTGGCTGAAATGATATGTGTTCTCTCCTTCCTCAGATCTTTTTCATTAGTGAGGTTTTGCCCAACCTTCCTTTTAAAAAATTGAGTATCTTAAAATTGAGTACCTTAAAAAATTGAGTCCCTTAAAACACCATCTTACACACCAGTGTGTATACAGCATATTAACTTATTTTGTTTATGACTATTTTCTTCCATCATTACATAGTTCCCTGTAAGTTTGAGGTTTACTTATTTTGTTCCCTGCTGTATGCTCAGTGCCTAGCACAGTGCAGGAACATGGAAGATACTCAGTAAACACGTGCTGTTTCGGTTGATGGAGTCTGTGATGTTTACCCTGCCTAAGGACAGCGGGGAATGGAATGCATGTCTATGTGCATGTTATGGCCAGCAGCTATGGTTGGTGCTTCAAATGCCTTATTTACTAGACATCTACGATCAAACCAATGAATAAGAGAGCCTTCCCAACTTGCACTTCTAACTGTGGAGGCTCAAAAAGTGATGAAGTTGTCCAAGGCGTCAAGCTCCAGGAGTGGAATCCTGTGTCAGTTCCAAAGAACTCTCTTCCACTTCTAGCAGCTCATCAGCTCTCCCTTCTTTCTCCTCCTCCCCTCCCTCCTCCTCTAAATATTTTGCTATGATACTTCCTGTTCTTTTCACTTCTTTCATCTTTTGAAAAATGCTTCTTTCTTCCTCAGCCCATAGAATGTTTTATTTCAGGTTTACCCAAAAGAAAAAAAAAAAAGATTCCTTTCCTTGAATCTTTTCAGAATTAGTTTTACCAAGTCAGAATTTCTGAAGAGAAGTAACAAGGGCAGTGGCAAGCTTGGACCACACTGTGTGCCTCTGCAGAAAGCGTTCCCATTTGGTTCCCTGTGTGTACACCTCAGTGTGGTTCGGAGGAAGGACAGGGAGAGCATCTCTGCCTCTCTATGATGATTACAGAGGCACATTTTTGCATCTATAATAGCGGCAGTGGAAGTACGTAGCAACAGTCTCTAAATTATTCTATGAGTTGATGCCATCTGAAATATTAATGTAACAAAAATTTGAGAGATTTGAAAATCACTGAGACCTATTTTTTAATTAATTGTTTTTAATAATCTCTGAAACATGTATCTAGAAATGAAGTGTTCAAGGTTTGTCAACTGCTACTGGAGGAAGTGTGTTCATAGTAAATTAAATTAAAGAAGTTATTGAGCCCTACCTAATAAAGTGGCCTTATGACTTCTCACAATGTATTTGTAGCCTGAACAGCCCTGCATAAGCACACCTCTGCATCAACAGAGATTAATATAGTTCTGTTGTGCTCATAGACATGGATTAATAAGAAGGTGACTTGAGTTCACTTGCTTTGCAGAATTCATCAGGCTTAAGGCAGTTTAGCAGTTCACGATACGGTGGACATGCTGAAGAGTGACACCCCAGAGCTGCTCCCAATATGGAAGATGGAGTGTGACATACATGAAATAAAAAATTAATACAAGGAGAGTGTGCACTAAAGAATAGAAGGCTTTGCTCTAGTCCCTAGTGTTAGAGCAGCTCAAAAAATCTTCCTTTTAATATTGCCCTGTGAAGGTAAAAACTTCTTTAGATGACATCAAAATGTTGCTTTGAAAGTTTAGGTAGGCTTAGGAGGAGGGTGTCTTACAAATGGCGCTGCACAGTTGCTCTCTCCATGTCTTAGCTTGGCTCTCTGAGGTTGGCTCCATTAATAGGCAGTTGGCCATTAATGACAAGATGATTGGCAGCTGGCTCAGGTTTACCCCTACTAATGCAAAATTATTCTGGAATTCTGTCTCATTGCCTTGGTGCCTTCTGTACTGGGTTATGTGTAGGCAAAAGTGATTCCTCAAGTACAACTGCAGGGGGGTTATTTTCAAAGTGGGGAGCAGCTCTGAGTAAACAAAAACAGAAGCCATCTACCTTTCTGACCCACAGGAGCCTCTAAGCTACTCTAACTGGAATAGATGGAGAGGAGCGTGTTGCTTCCTATTCAGAGAGAAGCTCTTATTGCTCACAGGCTGACACAGCATAAAAAGAATAGAAAAATCTAAGTCAAGCAATAAAAGCATCAAATCTCAGAAAATATAATAGAATGTAGAAAAGGTTCATAAAGATCAGTGTTAAGATTTCAGAAGAAATCATTAAGTGGATAAAAATCTCCCCCAAACTTGACAAACCCTGGTGAAATGGTCAAATAAGTTTCATATCTAATGAATGGCTTTTGCTCTCTATTTGATGCCTAAATTAAGTGTTTATAACTTGCACCAAATGATTTTTTTTTAATTTTTTATTGTTGGTTGTTCAAAACATTACAAATTTCTTGACATATCATATTCCACACTTTGATTCAAGTGGGTTATGAACTCCCACCTTCACCCCACACACAGATTGCAGAATCACATCAGTTACACATCCATTGATTTACATATTGCCATACTAGTGTCTGTTGTGCTCCGCTGCCTTTCCCATCCTCCCCCCTCCCCCCTCCCCACCTCTCTCTCTACCCCCTCCACTGTATAACCCTGAGGGTCTCCTTCCATTTCCCTGCAATTTCCCTTCTCTCTCTCCCTTTCCCTCCCACCTCTCACCCCTGTTTAATGCTAAT
>NW_025999990.1:13961316-14053900 GCF_001458135.2 Marmota marmota marmota | reverse complement strand
TAATACTCCCATTGTGTATAAATGCCACATTTTTTTATTCATTCATCTATTGAAGGGCATCTAGGTTGGTTTCACAGTCTAGCTATTGTGAATCATGCTGCTATGGACATCGATGTAGCAGTACCCCTATAGTATGCTCTTTTTAGGTCTTTAGGGAATAGACCGAGAAGGGGAATAGCTGGGTCAAATGGTGGTTCTATTCCCAGCTTTCCCAGGAATCTCCATACTGCTTTCCAAATTGGCTGCACCAATTTGCAGTCCCACCAGCAATGTACAAGTGTACCCCTTTCCCCACATCCTCGCCAGCACTTGTTGTTTGACTTCATAATGGCTGCCAATCTTACTGGAATGAGATGGTATCTTAGGGTGGTTTTGATTTGCATTTCTCTGACAGCTAGAGATGGTGAGCACCAAATGATTTATACATTGATTCTTTTCAAATTTAATTTAATTGATCTAAACTTCCAGCAAAAGATATCCAAGCAATATTGATCCAGCAATATCTGAATTCACATGGTCCCCACTGTCACACAGGAGTGGATTCTGGGATCCAGGAAAAGACCAGATTTTGAGTGTGTTGCTAGTACTACAGAGTATGCTCATCTTTTTGATGTACTTCTTCCTGTGTTCTTTCTTGTTTTGTTTTCCCCGTGAGGCCAGAAAAATAACCAACTGGCAAAAAGTAGCCCAGGTTGGATTTAAATAGTCAAACCCAACAAGCTTGAACAAGAGGGATGTCATTAGAAGAAGTACAGGTTTAGAGATATCTGAACTCTCAAAGGGTTTTAATTATTTTATGAACAATTGCTAGTTATACAAACAGTTCTGAGACTACAACAATGGTCCTTGGAAATCTTCTAATTTTACCTTTGATGTGCTCCCTCAACCTTAAAATTAGGGGAAAAAAGAAAAGAGAGCAAAAGGAAGGAAGGATGGATAAATTTATTTCCTCCTATATACCCTGACTCTCAAGTATATCTGGAAACTCTAGGGCTGTCCACGGTTTTTTCTTCCCTAAATTCTGACCTTTAGTATCCTGAATAAATGCAAAAATCCTATCCCAACAATTTTTTAAAAAAAATTTTCCTAGAGTGAACATTAAATGAGAATGAAGCACAAGGAACAGACTTCCTAAGAGAATTTGCATTTAAGGGCTCAGTCGCTTAATGACTATTCCCAATGGCAGCATCTGGAAGGAGCTTGCACAGCGGACCTCTGCTTCTGTCCCCAACTCTCTGAAAGAGAACGTGTGGAGTTGAACTTCAACTCACCCCTTTGCTTGAGGCTTGATTCCTATAGAACTTGATAATACAGGAATCGGCCCTGGGTAGAGTGTGTGCCAATTTCCATAAGAGAAGTCACTGAATCTGCAAAGCACAGAATTCATAAATTGTGTTTAATTCATGGTTCTATTTAATTGTGACCATTTTTCTTCCTGACAATATTAATTCCAGAGAGTCAGCCTGATGCTCTTCCTAGCACAGGAGATTTTAACCACTTGGCTGAAAAGTTATTTTTTTATTCCAGAATTGTAGTTGAAGGAATGTAAAGTAGGTCAGGGTTATAAAATTTTTAAAAATTCTTGGTGATATCCAGGCACCGTTATCATTCTATTATGAACTAAAAATTCAAGTCAATGTTAAAACAGTTCATTTAATTTGGCTTTAATTACGTTTTGTTATTTTTTTTCATATATCAAGACCATAAAATTAGGCATCTCTTTTCGTATACTTTCAGTCAAAGCGATCAATATTTTCTAAGTTGATATATGAAATACTGCTTAATTAACAATTACTTCATTCTAAATTATAGGTAAACAAAACATTAAAAACTGTTTAGATATTGTTGATGCAATAATTTATAAATGATAGAAAAGTAATAAAATTTCATTCTTCCACTAAGTATATTTATATGTTCATTTGAATACATTATTCCCCCAATGCAAATTTCATAATCTTATTTTCAAGTCATTTTTCCTGTTTTCCAACGCACACTAATGTTTTGCATTAGAACCCAGTAAGATGTAATATAATGAGAGAGGAACATAGGCAAGTGGAAAAGGAAAAAGATTCCCAAGTACGCCGACTCCATTTTGTGGCAAAGAGATAAACATGCCACTTCTCACTTCTCATCCCAAGCTTTTATTTGAGAGAAGTTTGGAATAGCTGTTTATGGACTGTCCCTCCAAATTTTGGGGTCTTAGGATTTTGTAAGGTATTTGAAATGACGTCAGCAAGTGAGAAAATAAAATATTGCCATGAAAAAAAAAAACATCAAATTCTTCCTAATGTTTGTAATTTAGTCTGAAAATACTACTAGTGACTGGTGATGGTTCAGAGGAGAGCAGATGACAATGACCGAGTTAGAAATATTTACCCATCTATCCTCTTTACTGCATAGCAGGAATGATACAGTCTGAAATTCCGCTATTGTTATCATGAGTCATGTGAAGATGCACAATCATCTGGCTATTTGTTTGCTTTTTAAATTTGAAAGGCAGACTGGCAGAGGAACTGAGATTGGACTCTGGAGCCACATGTTTGGGTCCAAACCCTGGCTCTGCTACATATGAGCTGTGTGAGAAGTTACTTAAATTTCTATGCCTTGGTTCTTCTATCTGTACAGAGATGATAAAACTACTACCTATTTGGGGTGGTAAAGAGAGTTAAATTAATTAACATATACAAAGCAGTTACTGTAGAACTTGCAATCCAGAAAACACTGTATAAATGTTGTTGTACACTTTGATCTTATTAGAACTCTCTAAACCTTTGGGGCTAAGTGAAGCCATTTGCATAGTTTTGTCTGCATGCCATGATCAGTGACATTTCAGTAAGACTATGCTGTCATTAGGCAAAAAGTTGGAAATAATCAGAATGAGCTCTGGTGTCTATGAAAGGCATGACTTTTGCATATAAAGTAGAAATAGTGAAATGCCATCCAACTTTGGTATGAGCACTTATAGAGTAAAATTTCTTCAGACTTTTCCAAGAAATAAGATACAGGCCTTACATGTAGAGTCATTCTTACCAGTAAAATGGTTTTGGCAGAGGTCATATACTGATGTGTGTATGTGACCCACACAAGGTTGGAAAAATTATTAGAATAGCTGCTATGTTTCTTTCAATGAAAAAATGCACATAGAAATGTTGATTCTGTGTTTGTTTTGAAACTGGCAAAAGATCATGTCAATGATCAGCTGGAGTTGGACAGAGATGGCCCCTTTTGGAATACAGGAGCAGTCTCTAGAATGCCACTGTCCCCAGCACCCCTAACTAATGGACATGCAATTTCCAGACTGCTACCCAATATCAGTTGGTGTCCATGGCTCCTTTTTAAATGATGAAACAATGAAAAATGCAGAGAGTAAAATAACCATCAATCCCATCACACGACACACAATTGATGACTTCTGAATTGCATGACTACTACTGTATACACTTGTTGCCTTGTTGGTTAGTCCTGCTTACCCCAGAGACTACAAGCCTTAGTTTTCAAACAAAGCCTTCCATTGCTAACTGCAGCATGGCAGTCTGCTCCACTTTCTGTCACCAGCTTTTCCAGGTTTCACAGATCAGGACTTGAGCTCTCCCAGTTCTATAGGTGACATCACAGAATCTGTGAAGCGGCCATGCCATTGGCTACCACGTGCCTGAGTCGACATGGTGAAGTACAACCTGGGGCCCTATGGCCTGGGCAGTGGACATGTGAGGCCCGCAGTGCTGATGACAGCGTGTTGCCTTTCTCTGGTAAATAAGTCCCACAGCTACAAGGCCACCATTGTTGATGAACATAAATATATGCTTCCACCATTGATGGAAGCCTAAGGTCAACTTCAAACTTTTACATTGGAAGTAAGAGTGAAAGTGAGTTAATGCAGAAAGGTTGTATTTGTTCATATTCACACTTTTACCTATACGGCTGTAATGAGGTATAATTGACATACAACACACAGTAGATATTAAAAATGTACAGTTTGGTAAGTTCTGAAGTGTGTGTACACCCGTGAAACCATCACTATGGTCAAAATAACGAACATAATCTATTCCCCTAATATTGCCTCTCTGTTCTTAGGAACATGCCAATGTTTTCTATGTATTTTTGCTATTTCTAGAATATCATAAAAGTGGAATCATACAGTGCATACCATTTTCTGGCCTGTTTCTTCCACTCAATATACCTAATGCTACTCATCTGTGTTGAAATGACTAATTTCTTCTTTCTGCCCAGTTGTGTTCCATTGTGTGAATCGGGCCATTTGTTTATCTGTTTACTTCTCAGTTGTTTCTACATTTCGGTATTAGGAATGATGCTTCTATGTACTTTGATGCACGTATTTGTCTATAGAGGAATGTGAGCTTATTGTAATCCATTCCATCATGTAGGATCTTCCTACCTTTGCTAGTTTCCTATTTGTGAATCTGTATCCACTGGCTAGAAACATAAATGTGACTAAATGCCACTAAATCTGGTCTTGCTATAGTTTAGTCCTTAAATGTCCCCCCAAGGCTCCTGTGTCAAAGGCCTACTCCCCAGCCTGGTGCTACTGTAGTGGGAGGTGGTGTGACCTTTAAGAAGTGGGGCCTAGTAGGAGATTTTTTTTTTCATTTTTAAAATTAAGCAAATAAATTTTTTTTTAATTGGTTGTTCAAAACATTACAAAACTCTTGACATATCATATTTCATACATTCGATTCAAGTGGGTTATGAACTCCCAATTTTACCCCAAATACAGACTGCAGCATCACATCGGTTACACATCCACATTTTTACATAATGCCATATTAGTAAATGTTGTATTCTGCTGCCTTTCCTATCCTCTACTATCCCCCCTCCCCTCCCCTCCCATCTTCTCTCTCTACCCCATCTGTCTAATAGGAGATTTTTGAAGGAGATAATGGGAGTGAAACCCGGCCACTTCCCTCTTCTGTTCTTTTTTTGTGTCCCCAGCCATGAGATGAATGGCTTTGCTATTCCATGCCCCCGCCCCCTCTTATCACGTGCTGCCTTGCCATAGGCCCCAAAGCAACAGGGTCAGCTGATTATGGATTGGAACCTCTGAAAACATCACCTAAAATAAGCCTTTTCTTCTTATAAGTTGATATCTCAAGTATTTATTACAGTAATGGGAAGCTGACTAATATAGTTCCTGCATTTCAAAATTATTAACTAAATTGTTGCCTTTATGATAACTTATCATCATCATCATCCAAATCTGGTCATGTGAACTTCTGGTAATAAAAATATAAATAGTGATTGATCAAAATATGTATAAATGTAGTGTAATAATAAGTCTGAGGTACAATTTCTTTTCTCAGATATTTTAAACAACCAGTAACAGGTGCCCGTTGAAAGCATATTCTCCTCACACACCCTCCCAATTAGTATCTACCATTTAGAAAATCTATCATCAGAAACCACCCATCATTCAAGTGTATCTCAGAGTGTGATAACACAGTCATGTGATAGTTGAGGTAGCAGCTGTGCTTCAAGTAGCTGCCTCTGAACAGGCTGGAGAGAAAGATACTCTTCTAAGACGTGGGGCTCAGAAGGAGTCGTTGCAATCTTTGCTCCATTTCAGCCACAGAGATATAGACTTTATCTACCCGACTCATTTGTAATGTGGCTAATACCTCTGTATGTGATTCATTTGCACACATCATGAAAATGTATTTCCAGACCTTTAAAATTGTGTGCAAATGAATCACATACAGAGAAAAGCAAGCCGGCATTTGTCTGTGCAAGCATGTGTGCAGACTTTTGGGAATTGTTTATAGTAATCGATAGGTTTTTAAGAAATGTAAAAACATTCAATTTATTCCTTTCTTCAAAATAGTGAAGTCTACATTATAGCCTTTGCTCTTTAATGGTAACAGACCAAACAAACAACTATCCATCTTTATTTTCCAATGACCTGAGTCTCAAATCTAATAAGGAGCAGATTTTAAAGTAGCACACAGTGCCTGACAGTCTAGGGATTCTTAACGCCGGCTGCCCAGGGCACTTGGCAAAGGAGTGGCTTGTGGTTTCTCTGTAAAACCAAGAATAGTTAACATTCCTAATTTTAGTACATTTTTAGAGCAATCTCTATTTACCTAATGATATTTCTGAATTGATTTATTTCCTTCTTTTCCTCAAATTATCCTGTGACCACCATCTTACGTTGCGGTTCTCAAGGCTGGCTGTTCAACTGACATACCTGGGAGACTGATTATTTTTATTCTCATTTAATTAGTGTCAGCTCTAAAGATTCTGATTTAATTGGGATGAAGCCGACCACTGATGTCTTTTTCAGGAACACCTAGGTGGTTGTAATGTGAGAACCACTCGTTTGTTCTATAATTTAACAACTAACTTCTTTCCCATTAATGTGACTTAGGAGAGCGCATTTCCACTCCCCATTGTTTAACAATTCATTTCCTGTTTCCTGAGAACATCAGGAACCTCAGGAACAACCATCCAGCTCCGAGGGAGCTAAGCACAGGGACAACTCTCTTCAAAGGCTCAGAGATGCTAAGAGAAATGTTTGAAGAATTCAGGATGAAAGTGTGTTCCTGGGGCTGGTCACAGACTCCTCGTGGGTCAGAGCCTGAAGGGGCCACAGTCACTCTTCCATATTCTACATGGTAGTACAAAAAGCATGAAGATGTGGGGATCAAAGAACTAGTGATTACAGAGCTAGAGGAGACCAAGATCACAGGGCACCCTGGATTTCTCCCCCGACTCTTGCCTGTGGGCCCCGGGCATGGGAGTGCACCATAGTCTCATCAGGTAAGTGTCAAGGTAGAGAAGAGTCCTGTCCTTCAGTGAAGTGGGTCAACCTGATTGTGTGGAATTCTCTGTGTCAGGCCTACAAACAAAATAGGAAAAGTATTGTCATCCGTGGCAACATTTCAAAGCATCACTTACTATTTGAAAATGTAAAATTAAAAAAAATTATTCAGTCCTCTATTCAAAGCAATTAAATCTAAATCATAGCTTTTCCTCTTTTCTTAATTGATTTTTTTTAAAAAAATAAATGACAGCAGAATGCATTACAATTCTTATTACACATATACAGCACAATTTTTCGTGTCTCTGGTTGTATATAAAGTATGTTGACACCAGTTCGTGTCTTCATACATGTACTTTGGATAATGATGTCTATCACATTCCACCATCCTTGCTAATCCCCTTCACCCTCCCTTTCCCTCCTGCCCCTCTGCCCTATCTAGAATTCATCTAATCCTCCCATGCTCCTCTTCCCTACCCCACTATGAGTCAGCCTCCTTATATCAGAGAAAACATTTGGCATTTGGTTTTTTGGGATTGGCTAACTTCATTTAGCATTATCTTCTCCAATGCCATCCATTTACCTGCAAATGCCATGACTGATTTTATTCTCTTTTATTGCTGAGTAATATTCCATTGTGTATATATGCCACATTTTTTTTTTTATCCATTCATCCACCGAAGGGCATCTAGGTTGGCTCCATAGTTTAGGTATTGTGAATTGTGCTGCTATAAACATTGATGTGGCTCTGCCCCTGTAGTATGCTGTTTTTAAGTCCTCTGGGTATAGACCGAGGAGAGGGATGGCTGGATCAAATGGTGGTTCCATTCCCAGATTTCCAAGGCATCTCCATACTGCTTTCCATATTGGCTGCACCAATTTGCAGTCCCACCAGCAGTGTTTGAGTGTACCTTTTTCCCCACATCCTCACCAACACTTATTGTTGTTTGCCTTCATAATAGCTGCCATTCTGACTGGAGTGAGATGATTAAATCTTAGAGTAGTTTTGATTTGCATTTCTCTGATTGCTAGATGAACATTTTTTCATACATTTGTTGATCGATTGTATATCTTCTTCTGAGAAGTGTCTGTTCAGGTCCTTGGCCCACTTGTTGATTGGGTAATTTTTTTTTTTTTTGTGCTTAGCTTTTTGAGTTCTTTATGTACCCTAGATATTAGAGCTCTATCTGATGTGTGAGGGGTAAAAATTTGTTCACCTCACAGGTTGTTTCTTTTGCTGAGAAGAAACTGTTTAGTTTGATTCCATCCTATTTATTGGTTCTTGGTTTTAATTCTTATGCATAGGAGTCTTATTAAGAAAGTTGAGGCCTAATTTATGTTAGATTCCAGACTGAGGTCACTGGAAAGTCAAGACAGACGATAGGTCATTGGAAAACAGACGGTTGGTCGGCCTTCTGTCTTTATTTTCCAATGACCTCAGTCTGGAATCTAATATGGAGCAAATATGAAAGTACTGCACAGGTCTTGTGGCTTTGAAACTTTCAAGTTGCTAACATTATTCAATCATTATTCTATGCTCTAAAGTGAGTAGTGGGGAGTTACCAGTTGTTTGAACACTAAACATTATTACTTATTTACAAACTCTATTGTTGAATCTCTTGCTATTACATATTAATATAGTGTATGCCCCAGTCTTATGAATTTCAAAAAAAATCATTTCTTGAGTGTATTATTGAAATTTAAGAGATAATAAAGACCCTGAAATCATCAAGAGGATGAATATGGAGAGAAAGATCAAATTGTACATTTTTTCAAAGTTACATTGAATCACACGAGATTCACTTGTATAAGGAATATTTGTTATTCAAATTTTCTGGCAAATTTAATTAAGGAATAAAAGAAAATCGCTATAATTAATTGCTTTATACTCAGAAGTATTTTGGGTTATTTTCAACAATAGTTACAAAAATTAAGCTTTTTATAACCAACTTATACCTTTTTTAAAAGTACAATTGTGACACCTTTAATTCCAAATTAATTTTAATTGATGATGCTGGAATCTTGGAGAAAAGAATAAATTCTTATATTTTTGTTTGTTTTATTTTATTTTGTTCAGAACAATTTATCATTAAGGATAGAAAACGTCTCCCTTTTTGACTTAGTTGCACTTTTGCTTTTGTTAACTAAGCTTTTTTCTCAGACCCATAGAGACATAAATAAATCGACTAGAAATTTCCTGATTCTTAAGAGACCAAGTGAAATCTGGTGTTATTGGTTTTATAGATCATAAAATACAACTTCATATAAAAATGTAACATAAATTTCCCCCTAAGCAGTAATATGTGGATATCATACCATTAAATATATCTTATATTTCAAATTGTGTTTAAAAGTAATATTTTATTGTATTTTTCTTCAAAGCAACTGTTATTCCTCTTTTATTATTACAAAAAGCATACTTGTAATACATATAAAAGACAACAATAGAAAATTATTTTTTAAGCAGAATACGTACTATCCCACACGTCAAAGGCAGCTTGTGAGAACAACCAATTGCAACATGAGCTAGTGAGAACTTCTTTCAAAGATTTCCTTCATTAACTTTCTCTCATGCTCTCCAGTTTATTTTTTAATAATACTTTGAGTTTTATTGTTCATAACATTTTGAGTTTTTTCTTTTTCTTTCTCCCCCCGCTACCCAGTGCTGGGGATCAAACCCAGGGCCTCATACATGCTAAGCACACGCTCTAACACGGAGTACACCCAGCCCTTGTATTTTTGTTTTACTTAAGATCACAATCCATCTTCCCTCCATAGACAAATTACCTCATTCTCTGTGACAGCTATATAGATGTATATTGTATGTCCCGTAATACAGTTTATTAAAAACAAACTTTTATGAATGGACTTTTGAGTTATTTCTGATGAGTCTTTTTTTTTTCTTTTATAAACCATGTTATAATGAACAGAATTATATGTCTACCTGTATCCACCTATTTAATTCTTTCCCTAAGATAATTCTGTAGAAGTAGACTTTTAGAATGTGTAAATTTTAAATTTGACACAAATTCTAGATTACAAAGAAAGTTTATGTTTGCCAAAGGTGCATTAGCCTGCTTCCCCCTCTTGCCTTGGTTACTGGACAGCACTGGGCACCAGTCCTTTTTCACCTCATTAATGAAAACTGTCTCCTTTTAATTCATGTCTATTTGACTGTCGTTGCAGCTGTCCATATTTTGCAGCTGTTTGCAATTCTTCTTTTGAGACTTACCCATTTGTATTTTTATTTGTCTGCACTTCAATTGGAGTGTTCTGTGCATTAGCTATTTGAAATAATGTTATAGATTATTATAGATATTAGGATGATAACCCCTATTTACCACTGCATTAGCCAATTTTTTTTTTTTTTAATGTCAGAGGTCTGGATATTGTCCTCTGACTTGCCATTACAGAGTCATTACTTTATTTATCATACGTGAGCGGCAATAGCAACACCAAAACATCTCAGCACCTATGAGAAGAGGAAGCAGTTTAAAAGTGGACATTCTGCTGAATAATAATTGGAATTAGATCTTTTTGCTGTAAAAGATATTCTTGGGAGCTGGGGTTGTGCTGTGTGGTAGAGTGCTTACCTGGCATGCGCAAGGCCCTGGGTTCCATCCCCAGCACTGCAAGCAAAAAAACCGAAAGGCTATTCTTGGGACGGTTGTCCAAACTGGAATGGAGCCTCTGGTGGAGGGAATATGGGAGTTTCTTTCTGTTGTGCTCATTCTTTTTATATGTTTGAAGGGTTTGAAGAGAGGGGAGGCTTTTGTTTATTTGTTTGTTAATTTTGGCTGTTGCAGGATATGATCAAGCTTTGGGAGAGGTTTCTGGGGGTGTCTTCAATGCAAGGGTGCAATCAGCACCCTTCTTTCAGCCATGGCCAGTGGACAGCAGTCCTCCCAGGAGCACTGGCTCTCTGACAGCCTCCTTTACATTCTGCTCAGATGTTTTCCGGCAGGGCAGGGGGGCTTATCCAGTGTCAAGAGAGATCCAGAAAAAAGCTCATGGAGACTAAAAAGTGGCAGCATTCATTCCCGGGAAAGTTACAGCAGAAAACATAACAGGAAGATTTTCTTTACAGCTCTGGGTTCCTTTTCCTTTCAGTTCATTTATAATAATTTTTTACATCAAAGATTGTATGCTTCTCAACACTTTATAATTGCCTTTTCCTGTACTTATTGAAATTAGGCCTTTCTATTTAAAATTGTGATAGTTCTCTCCATCCCAGGTATATCTCTAAAATATAAAAAACATTTTCACCATCGTAAATGGCGATTTGCCTCCTGCACTTGAAGAATCTGTGAGCTCTTTGTCCTCACCTCAGTGTGCTTGAAGACTTCTCTCTTTTGGAAAAGCTGCACTCCAGGGAGCTGACATGGGAGTTCTAACATAGGTAATTTGTGAGTTTAAGGGATCATGTGTTGTCTTTCCCTCAAAGTGGAGGACAGACAATTTTTAGGATTTATTAATATTTTCATGGAATTTACTAATGTCATCTCGAGATGAACTCACCATTCACCAACTAAGTACTTTTAATTTTATGAACTAAAAGTTCCTAAATTGAAGATGAAGATGAGGCTTCAAGAGATTGAATCTCATATTGAGTTAAAATACTTCAGGGAAGCATTTGTTTTTACCCTATTGGAAATTGTAATTTAGGGCTCCATTTGCCTGCATTGAATAGTAATATTGCTCCATTAAAATCATACATTTGTTACTCATAGGTTGAGACAAATCCATCACGATAGATCCCCTTTTCTCAGTTTTGCTTCCCATGATTTTAATTACCTGCTGTCAACAGTGGTATAAAGATATTAAATGGAAAATTTCAGAAATAAATAATTCTTAAGTTTTAAATATTTTTATTATAGTATACTATTATAATTATCCTATTTTTTACTACTTATTAATATCACACTGTGCTAATTTATAAATTAAACTTTATTATTCCTTATAAACTGTATTATGTTCAAATGGTTCAAATGGTTGAAATGAAACTTTCATTTAATTTTATAAGCTCCAAATTATTAAACATCAATAACCAATCATGTATATGAAAAAAAAAATTGACAAAATCTGAACTTTGATAGCCTCAGTATTTATGATGAGAAACAGAAATAATAAGATTATAGTACATAGCCAAAATATCTGGGAAAGCAATTTTTGATTAGAAACTGATTTACCTCCGAATACGAAAATTTAAAAGACAAACTTTAAGTTATCTAAATTTCTAAATTTCTTATTCTCCTCCCAAAATATCTATGTACATGCTTGAATCCAGGAAAAATATGATTCTTGTATAAATAGTAATAATTTTGACTAAATTGAGAATGTTTTCAGAAAGGTATGATACAACTTAAAATTAAAAAAAAAACAGAGAATTATATTTTTGTTGTTTGAGATATACATAAAGTAAGTTTTTTTTTTCTTTCTTGAAGATCCTTCTCTTTCTCCTTGAGTAATAAACTAATTTTTCCCCAATATTTAGGATTGAGTCCAGAGGCCCTTTACCACTAAGCCACATCCCCAGCCCTTTTTATTTTTTATTTTGAAACAGAGTCTCCGTAAGTTGCTTAGGGCCTTGCTAAGTTGCTGTGATCCCCTGCCTCCCATGTGGCTGAGATTCCAGGTATGCACCACCACAACTGGCAGAATAAGCTGAATTTTTATTTTTTTAAAAGAATTAATCAACAGGTTTGTTTGTACAAAAAACAAAACAAAAAAACAACCAACATGGCATGTATAGAATTCAGCTTTCTATGCAGTTTCAGACATCCAAGGGGGTCTTGGAATGGATCCCTCACAAACAAGGGGGACTTGTGTACATGTAAACCCATTAAGCTCAATTTTTTGAAAATTTTTTAAACCTTTGTTTTGTTTATTTATTTTTATATGGTGCTGAAGATGGAACCCAGCACCTCACACGTGCGAGGTAAGCGCTCTACTGCTGAGCCACAACCCCATCCCCACTATGCTCATTTTTTCCCCAGGTCACTGTATCACAGAGCATCTTATTTAAGCTTCACCATGGTCCATTGCGGTGAAAATGAATGATGGATTCAGTCCACTTGATTTGTTGGCAAGCTGTGGGATTTCCTTCAGAGATAGGAGATGCTTTGTTGCTACTTCCTTTTTTATTCTGATGCCCTCACCCTTGCTCCACGGAGAGTCTTTTTTTGAAACACGTTGACAGCCAGCATAGATAAGCAATGCACTGAGCCTGAGGTCAAGGACCGGATACTGTGGCTGGGATTTGAGTCATCTGCTTCACACAGAACCCCTGTCTTCTTAGGGCAATGAAGACTGGTGGGACATGAAGTTCCATGGTGCATAGCTTTATGGGGACACAAAAGACTTTGATTAGAGGACCAGGCTCTTTTTATCTCCTTGTTTTGTTATTCACTTTGATTTCAAGTTTATACACACACTGAGTACCCAGATGGAAGATGAAAAATTACAACATTCATAGACGTCTACTGTTATTTCTTTCTCATTCAAATTTTTAAAAGCTTAAATTCATGATTCAAAAGTTATTATTATGGGAATTATCAGAATGAAAATGATCATAATAATGATTCTGTAGTTCAGATTCTTTCTTTTCTGTGATCAATCACTTGAAACGTTTGTCCCTTCCAGTGTGACCTGGACATGCAGAATGTGTTAGGAATGAGGCTGCTTTCATGTGAACGGACCTGAGGGAAAATAAACACGTTTCTAAGATTTCTGTCAAGAAGGAAGAAGTTATAGGGATGAAAGCAGAGACCAATGGGGCCCACATAAATCACAGACAAAGCCATTTCTCCTTATCCAAAGTATTTTTAAAGCTTGTCCACTCTCTGTATGTTTCTAAAATCGCTTAGTTAATAGTACAAAGAGTCACTGATTGTCTTTAATTTTAGGAAATAAATTTGAAATAAAGATACTAGAAATAATACTTAAGAATCTGTGACCTTTAAGGGCCGATTAACGTAACTCCTAATACGAATGCAGGGTATCTGCAAATTGAAGTTCTTACAATCAAAAGTGTGTGCTTCATTTGGAGACCGTTGGCTTTCAGCCATTGTGAAGCAGATATGAGTTTCCTCAGAGCCTGAGAAAGCAACTGACAACTAAAAGGGAATTATGATATTTCCTGGGGTTAGCTGGTTCTATTGCCTCTCATGGGATGGGTCTTAAAAGAAATTTCGAATTCCTTTTTTGGTTATCTTTATATCAAGAAAGAGCATTCATTTGACAGCTGTTTCCAGTCCTCTACTTCTCATTTGGGAGTCTGGCATTCACCCTCTGTTTCTAAATCTAGGGAAGTGAGAAGTCACCAGAAATGGTTCTTGAAATCGAAGAATCCATAATCAGTGGTAATCCCAATCCCCATCAGCTTCCCAAATCCATACCCGTTAAACCTACTGTCTCCATAAAACTAGCATGCTCATTTTGCATGCTCCTTGGGGAGTGGCCATAGTTTCTCACTCTTCTAAAATATCACTTGATTAAGTTGACTAAGGCATACAAAATAACTCCCCTTCTTCTTCCAGCACGTCTTTCTAGAAATCTTCAAGTTTCACTTTGAACATCTGTGTTACGCTCTTCTGCTAGGAACTTCTCTTTCCATCAGACACTGTACAACCTGGTAAGGGAGGAAAACACTAATAAATCTTAATCATTCAGATGTTTCCGAATAATCAGCACAACACAGAGTTTTCTATGGCTGGATTTTTTTTTTTTTTTTTTCAGGGAAAGCAAGAAGACAAGCCTGGATCTGCAACCACAGGAATACAGGGAATATTTGAACTAGTCAAGTTGCTGGGTTTGGTTCTATGGGAGGGGAAACAGTCTGAACAGAGTTATCAAAGTGGAAAGGAATGTGCTCTAACTGGCTTTGCAGAAATTGATTGATATGGGGAATTTACATTAGGGAATGGAGTATAAGAAACATCAGATTTGAAAGTGAAGCCTTTCTAAACATATGTAACATTTAGGTATTAAGAAGCCAAATTTTTAGAAATGGTAGGACATGATAAAATTTTACTAATACACAAACTGAAAGAAACCATAATAAAAGAATATGTACTATAAGACTCCATTCACTTGACATTCTTGAAAAAGCAAAACTATAGGATGATTGATTGGTCATTTCTTTGAGGTTGGGGATGGTGAGCACAGAGGGACTTTTTACTTTGATGGAACTATTCTGGTTCTTGATCATGTTGATTGTGAGATTATTATATATATTTACTAAAACTTGCAGAATTGTAAAATAAAGAGTAAACTTTGTTTATTTTAATTATACTTTTAAGAAATAGAAAAGTCATATCAAGGACATATTTGGATGGAGTTGGGAATGAATGCTACAGGAGCAAATGGAAAGAAGGATTATTAAAATTTAATGCCTTAACATATGAATCAAAATTATTTGAAAATGTTGTACCTTTTAAGCAAAGAAACAGAAATAGACCAGGACTCTCTACGTATAGTTTTTTATCATAATATCTTGCAGATATAAAATGGCATAATTAGATGAGCTTTCAGGATGTTTTATCAGTTACCATGAAGCTGAGATAATTAAAGTGGTTAAGAAACATGAGTTATTACATGTTTAAGATGTTCAAAACTAGCAAAAGTAACATTTAAAAAAAATTAAAGAACTACATCAATACCAATATACTCAATATCAAAAATAAGCATTCTAAATTGCTTAAAAGAAAAAAAGAGTGGGTTTAAGTCACTAAAACTGAGCAGATACAACTTAGACAGTTTTCTGAAATGCAGGGACACTCTTCAGAATTCAGTGGGATAAATCAGCATTTAGTTTAACTTTCCTTTTTTCTGCGCTGAAGGCGTCACCCATTCTGTTTTGTGTTAGTATTCAGAAAAAGTCTTTGCATGTTTTTATGGGCACTGACTTGGAGGATCAGCCTTTCTCTGAGGTTTAAGCTTGTCTGTTGGGGGTGGGCAAAAGTGTTGGCCATGTTTTGTGTAAGTCCTCAACTCTTTGGCCTAAGAATAGAAACCTCTTCAGAAACTTGAAGCTTCACAGGGTTGACTCACATTACTAAGGCCCCAGCCTTGGACAAAACCAGTTAATTTCTTAACTCTATCATTATGCACGTTATTTGACTGCCAGCTATGGAAACAGGCCATCTGATTAATGCCAAGTGCGAATAAGTAATGAGACCTTTGTGGAGTTTAAGTCTCACCTGTAATTCCTTGTGAGTGATGTTCTTGTGACTTTGTTCTTGAACACTCATTGGGGTGCTGACCAAGTTATCCACACCCTAGATCCAGACTTCAAAGGAGAAAGTATAAACTTTAATGTCCATATAAATAGAGAAGAACCAGGTACTGGAGCACATTAGAAATCTCTGTTAGTCAACCACAAAGAAAAAGGCCATGTACCAACCTGTTCAAACAAAGTCGACACACTAATGAATATGTTATAAAAAATTAATTTATGGCTGATCATGTAGTTCTTTGTTGACCAAACTAAATCAACTTATAATTTCTGCACTACAGTGAAAAATGTAAAGTGACTATTATGCATACACACACAGACATAATATGCCTTGCAAAGGTGATACATACAGTTGAACACTCCCCACCTCACCGCTGCTAAGATGAGGTCACTTCGAACAGAGGCAACCAAGTGTCCACAGAAGAACTTTTCCTAAGGAAAGAAAGTTTATCAAGCAATTAGTACATAAGTTCTTTGGTGTGAATTTTCTCAATTATATAGTAGCTTCATAGATTTATTTTATTTTTGAGTAGTTTTCCTAATTTCTCTTTTGGTGGATTCATCGCTGATATATAAGGATCCATTTGATTTACGGGTGTCAATTTTATATCCTGCTGCTTTGCTGAATTCATTTATTAGTTCTAGAAATTTTTTGTGGAATTTTTTGGATCTTCTAGATATAGAATCATGTCATCAGCAAATAGTGATAGCTTGAGTTCTTCTTTACCTATTGGTATCCCTTTAATTTATTTATTTTGTCTAATTGCTCTGGCTAGAGTTTCAAGGAGGATGTTGAATAGAAGTGGTGAAAGAGGACACCCTTGTCTTGTTCCAGTTTGTAGCGGGATTGCTTTCAATTTTTCTTCATTTAAAATGATGCTAGCCTTGGGGTTAGCATATATAGCTTTTACAATGTTGAGGTATGTTCCTACTATCCCTAGTTTTTCTAGTGTTTTGAACATAAAGATGTGCTATATTTTGTCAAATGCTTTTTCTGCATCTATTGAGATGATCATATGATTCTGGTTTTTAAGTCTATTAATATGATGAGTTATATTTATTGATTACTGTATATTGAACAACCCTGCATCCCTGGGATGAATCCCACTTGATCATGGTGTACTATTTTTTTAATATGTTTTTGTATGCAATTTGCCAGAATTTGAGAATTTTTGCATCTATGTTCATCAGGGATATTGGTCTGAAGTTTTCTTTCTTTGATGTGTCTTTATCTGGTTTGGGTATCAGGGTAATATTAGCCTCGTAGAATGAGTTTGGAAGGGTTCCCTTTTGGAAGGGTCCTCCTTTTCCATTTCATGGAATACTTTGAGGGGTATTGGTGTTAATTCTTCTTTGAAAGTCTTGTAGAACTCCGCTGAGAATCCATCTGGTCCTGGGATTTTCTTGGTTAGTAGGCTTTTGATGGCATTTTTTATACATGAAATTGATTTGTTTAAATCATGTGTGACCTCCTCATTCAGTTTGGGTAGGTCATATGTCTCTAGAAATTTGTCGATATCTTTGATATTTTCTATTTGATTAGAGAATAAATTTTCAAAATAGTTTTTAATTTTGAAAATTTTGACCATGGCCTAGGTCAGCCAAATTGCAGCCAACCACAGATCAGTAAGCAAGAGAATAGACCTTGGTTTTAAGCCACTGAAGTTAGGAGTAATTTATTATAACTCATTATTTCAGAAAAAAGCTTAGCTAATGCAAAATTCAAAGCCAAGTGTTTGGGGGCAAAACTGCTTGGAAATGCTTTAGTGAAATAGATGCAATTGATTATGAATTAATTATGCACTCCAGCACAATTCCATATTTATTAAGCACATATCTACATGCAAAAGACTATACCAGACACCATTTAAAAATTAAGTATGAATATTATTGAACAGATCCTACAGTAAGATTGATTTCTTGGTAAACAGAACTGTCTTTACTTAAGGCTATGTAGAGAACATGCCCATTCATGTAGAGGTAATGGTCTTCTGGATTACACTGATTTTGAAAAAGGTTAGAAAATTATGTTTGGTTTATCCCCATACCAATCCAAACTTGTATAATCTCAGAAATGCATCAGGGTGGGCCTTGGTTAGAACTTGGATGAAAGAAAGTCATGCTTAACTATTCGTTAATAATTAAAATAATCACAATTTTAATCTTCTGTCTAGAATAAGTTGACATTTTCAGAACGATTTATCTGAAAATATTGTTGAAAATACCCATTGTGAGGAAAAGTAACATCTTCATCTATAAATAGAAGAACAAGAGCCCACCATGCAGCTCACACTGAGCTAATTAGAATGGGAGGGGGAGGAGTTATAAAATGATGATGTTTTGTTTTTAAGGGGTTGATCTTTAAGCCTAGCTTTATTTCTATGTTCCTTGTCTTGACAGCTTCATTGAAGTATAATTGACATATAATAAACTATACCTAATTAAAGTGTACAGTTTGATACATTTTGACACATGAATATACTCACAAAACCCTCACAATCAAGATAGTGAGCATATCATTGTCATCCCTTAAGTTGCCTCCTGTCCATCTGTAATCCCTCACATGCTCCCTTTTCACTTTGGGTAAAATTAAATTTACAGACTGTATCATGGGGCCTGCCATTTATATGCTCCTAATAAATTCCGTTAAACAAAATTTAATTCTAGGGAACACTGTGCTTCCATGCTTAAATATTTATCAAAAATGTCAAAGTGCATTTCATCCATAGGACCCTAGAAGTGGTCATTATTATTATGCCTTTTATGTTATACAAGAGGCAAAACAAGTAAGTAGAGAGGTTCCGAAAGTTGTCTGAGCTAATAGAGTTCTGAAATTCAAACTCAGGACCTCATAAAGTTTGTAGGTATTAAATGACTGTTGAATGAATGACTGAAAAAAAAAATCTGAAAAGCTCTGTGAACCCTGGACCTACTGTTGTAAACTCCTTGAGACCAGGAATCATGGCTTTCATATGAATTTTGCTATTAAACACTCTTTGTATCTTCAGCTTAATTTTCCATTATTTTTATGGAGTTGGTGGTTAATAAATGTTACCTGGAATTAACACATTTTATATGTGAAGAAAATGAACAGCGATTATAATCTAGATCATTGTGTTACCTCTCAGTTAGCCTTCCTGGTCTCATCACCCATGAGTCACTCCAGAGAAACAAGTTTTCTAAACTGTTTGGTGGAAGAGGAAGTACTCCTCCTCAGGATGTTCACTGATTTCTATATTTCAATTTCCTATCACCCAGTACTTTCTGTAACAGCTGGTGTGTTCAAGTGCTCAGTGTACCCATGGGTCCTGGGTGAATCAGCCATTCTCCATTTCCCCCAATGCAGGGCCATGGTGTAAGTTTCTTCTACTCTGCTAAGATGATAAGCACTCTTTCAGGTGTTTGTCAGTGTTATAGCTTTTGCACCTTTCTCTTGCTATTGTCCTTCTGGGTGAATGCCTTTTATTTATTTATTTTTTAATTTATTGTTTTGAGAAATACATGACAGTTGGGTGTACTTTGACATATACATACATGGAGTGCAATCCATTTCAATTAGGATCCCATTCTTGTGGTTATACATGATGTGGAGTTACGTGGTTGTGTGTTCATATATGAGTGCCTTTTTAAGTTCCTTCATTGCTGTATTTTGGAGTTTCAAGATAGAGAGAAGGTAAACAGTTTGCATTCAGCAGCATAACAGGATCTAGGTAACATTTAGATCAAGATTGACAGAAATGAGGCTGTCAGTTGCCATGGTCACTTCTTTGTCACACACAATTATATTTCCTCACACATAGAACACTAGATGAAGATCTACAGATGTTCTGGGAAAAATAATTTTAAGAGATGTTAAATAGGTGTTCTTTGAGTGAAGAAATTGTATTGCCATATTACTTTGGATGAGACGGGCTAAATAAGACTAAAGAAGTTTCATTACTTTGGAGATTCTAATGTGTCAATTCTCATTGTGAATTTCAAGAGGCAGTAGCAGAAGCAGCATTTTTCAAAGTAGTCTCACTGGAACCCTTTTTATGCATACACCATTGTCATTACCTCTCAGATGTAGTAAGTAACCTTGGGAGAGAGTTTGGAAAATTCTACTCTACTTGATTGCTTTCACATTTCGAGTTACTAGGACTACAAATCAAGTATTAAAGACAGTTTAGGAATTAATTTTGTTATGAAATTTTTATATCTAATGGTTTAAAGTAAGGAAGAGCTTAATCTTTGGTGTAAAGAAAACAAAATACATGCACACATGTACATATATTCATACATACATATTTATACTTGCAAAATGTGACAAATAATACTATTGCTATAAGAAATACTTGCTGTAGCTCAGTGGTGGAGTACTTGCCTTGTGTGTGTGAGGTACTGGGTTTAATCCTCAGCACCACAGAAAAGTAAATAAATAAAGATAGTGTACCAACTACAGCTAAAAAAATTAAAAAACAATCCTTGCCATCTTCTTGATGCAAATAATAATTCTAAGTCTTAGCATAGGAATTAGAATGAATAGACATAGAGTTCTTTGATCATTCTCTGCAATTATGCTCCTTAATTGACATAATTCAGAGAAGAAGCCAGATGTCATGGTACAGAAATAAATTCCATGTTCTCATGTTTCTCAGTCATGGCTTCTTTCTGTGGGACTTTATGGTTCTTGTAGATCACTGTGGCTCAAGAACACTGCAGCCCTAAAGGGTATTTCTCTACTCCTTTTTATATTCCATCTGCTTTTGAAAAAAGAAATAATAAAGAAGGAGGTTTTTTTTTTGTTGTTGTTTTGTTTTGTTTTTTACTTTCTCCTGTTGTTTATTTGAGGCAGAGGTAAAGGGACATTTTTTAAATACAATAGGTCTTGCCAAGTGTTGGACGTCATATTAGAACTTTTTATTTTATTATTTTTATTGTTGGTTGTTCAAAACATTACATAGTTCTTGATATATCATCTTTCACACTTTGCTTCAAGTGGGTTATGAACTCCCATTTTTAGCCCATATACAGATTGCAGAATCACATCAATTACACATCCATTGATTTACATATTGCCATACTAGTGACTGTCGTGTTCTGCTACCTTTCCTATCCTCTACTATCCCCCCTCCCCTCCCCTCCCCTCTTCTCTCTCTACCCCCTCTACTGACCTTCATTTCTCCCCCTTGTATTATTTTTCCCTTTCCCCTCATTTCCTCTTGTATGTTCTTTTGTATAACCCTGAGAACTTTTATATGTTTCATTTCAAAATTAAACGTCCATGGAGGATAGGTATCACTATGTCATTTTACATTAGATCAGCTTTTTCAGTAGGAGGGGAGGAAGATCTACATTTACAGACCCCACGTTAAAAACCTCTCCTCGTTCAACACCCTCCTGTAAAACTATTTGTGATGTCTGTTCTCAGGTGGCTAAATGGGTTAACTCAGTTAAATTTGGGGGTATGTGCATTAAAAAGATGACTTTGGTTTTAGAGTGGTAATATTTTATCTCGATTTTTATTCTATCAATGCCACCTACACTTGGAAAATAAAATCCTTGTCTTTTTGACTTCAGTAAAAGGAAATGGATATAGCTCACTCAGGAAATGAATATAGCTCACTCAAGAAGTGTATCCTGTCAGTGGTTAAAAATTTTTGAAGTTAAAACAGTAGCCAGGAGAGTAATCTGCCTTGGATCCCTGAGTTGGTCAAATGAGGTGGAATCACTATTTGGGATTTAATTCTCCTTTTTGTAAAAAAAAGTGTTTCCTTGTTATCACTAGAGCAGTACTCTCTTTCATTCTAGTTCCTTGAGTTAAATAAAAAATATTTCTCTCTCTCTTTCTCTTTGGAACCAGGGATTGAACCTAGGGGATCTTAATCTCTGAGCCACATCCTCAGCCCTTTTTATTTTTCATTTTGAGACAGGGTCTTGCTAAGTTGGTGAGGCTGGTTTTGAATTCACAGTTGTCCTGTCTCCGCCTCCTGAGTCTCTGGAACTACAGGTGTTTGTCACCATGCCTTACCACAATCTTCTTCATGCTGAAACATAGACCAATTTATGTGAATTTTTAAAAAAGAATAGTCTTATTAAATGATTCTGTGTTGTAAATCTGAATATTTGACTGCTTTCCCAGTATAATGGCAAAGTTGAGCAGCTTCTGCAACCTCACAGTTGCCCTGTGGCCTGAATATCTGAAATATTTTCTATCTGGCCCTTTACTGAGAAAGTGTATGTTGGAGGACATTGAATGAGGTGATGTTGGTCACGGTTAAATATTTGAATGTCTGTGAATATCCCTCATTGGGGTTGAAGGGAAGATGCTGTTATTGTGTGATTGGCATTTGGTTATATCGGTTTTTCTCAACTTTTATTTCACTGTCTCCATCTAGTCTCCTCCACGTCCACCCCAAGAAATCTTTTCAGACATTTACTTCCCCAAATTAATTTCCATACCACTATTATACTGTATATCTTATTTATGCACCACATGTGTATCTGTGCTTTATACATAAAAGCAGTAAGATTATTTCATCCTCCAAGAACAAATTTTGCCTTCTTGGGGCTATATTGTTCCATTAAAAAATGCATCTAGAGAGATGGAGCTTCTAATCCTCTTGCCTCTGGATCTACCAATAACTATGTACCTATGTACCTATGTACCTAACCATACAATCTGTTAGTCCTTACTCTGAAATCAATTCCATGATTAAATCAGACCTTCAAGGAGCATCATTTGCCAGTCTCTCACAAAAAAAAAGAACTATTTACCTATTTTTACTGAATTATAATTTGCTATTAATGCCATTCTTAAACTCTGATGGCCATTTTGAAAAACAACCTCAAGCAATTTGTTACGGTATTTACTATAAATTTACTGTAAGGCTAGCTTGTTCCATAGGACAAGTCCTCTTAATGAACACGGGAGAAATCTCTTTTTGACCTTAGTTCTATGATTGTATTGGTTTCTCTTAAGCAGCACATTTGTTTTCTTGTTATGGAAATAGTAAATCTTATTAATTTCATGGCCTACATGCAGCAAATGTAAATGATGTTAGAGAAAGCTTCTTCTTCTTGTTTTAATAACTCTAACTTCTGACTTTCCTTCACATTCCTTATCACCTCCATGAAATTTCAATTTTATTTTAAGTTAATTTTACTAAAAATCAAAAACATACACAAACGTGTACAAATCATAAACATACAACTGGATGAATGACACAAAAAACAAACAAACAAAAAAGCCACACCTAGGTATCCAGCATACATGAAGAAATAGGACATCATCAGAAGCCCTTGTGTCTCTTCCCAGTCATGGTCTCCTGACCCCTGCAGGATAACCACCATCTTGACCTCTAAGCCATAGATTAATTTTATCTGACTTTAAAACTTATAGATATGAAATCCTCAGGTAATATTACTTTGTTGCCTGGATTTTGTCATTCAGCATTATGCTGATGAAATTCATTAATGTTGTTACACATAAGAACAGTTCATTCTCATTGCTCTATCACAGTCCATTTTGTGAATATACCTTATTTTAATATCTTATTTTAAAGTTTATGGACATGTAGGTTGTTTTCAGTTATTGCGAATAGCCCTTACAAAAACTTCTGGTAAGCATATTGCAAAGTTTAAGATAAGCTATATCTTGACTATAGTTCAGTTTTCTATCAATGTCAAACCAGTCTGGACTCCTGCCACTTAAGCTGTCCACACCCTCACCAACACTTGATATTTTCAGTCCTTTTATATTGCAACAATTCTGGTAGATGAAACAATTCTCATTTTAATTTCTCTAATGACTAGTAAGAGCAGCTTTTCATGCATATTGGATATTTGGAAAGCCTATTCAGCTTACTAATCATTTTCTATTGTTATTACTTTCCATTTTATTTTCTTATTATATTTCATTATTATAGAAAAAAATGCAATGTCTTTCTGAAACAAATTGCTGTCTATGTAGACACACACACACACACACACACACATGAAAACAATATAAAATAGGTGGCAAACCCAACACTAATCCAAAGCCTAAGTCTTTTGGACATAGACCCTTAACTTTTTGGTATTAAAAAGCTCTGAGGGCTAAGAGTTCAGTGATATCAACAGCACCATTTTTATTGCAGAAAGAATATAGTTTATCTGTCCTAAGTCTGATGTTAGTGTAAATTCTCAGTGATCAGTTTTGCTGATTAAGCTTTAGCTAGTAACTAAAGGTCTTTGTGAAATTTACTAGGAGTAAGTTAAGTCCTTTTGAAAATGGGAAGCCTCATGCGAGGGATACAAGGAATAAAACATGCATATGTCCAGTGTACCAGGGAATTTTAAAAATTGAGTAAATCTCTATTGATTTGTAAATATTTATACACTAAAGGAATCAGCTGGCAGTAGTTGCCTTTTTGGGTTAACTTGTTACTTGTTTAAAATATAATTTACTTTTTCTCCTACAGATTAGTGGCAAATTATAGTAGTTGTTCTAATTTATGGCTTTAGTAAAAATTAATCAATCGAGAACTAAGAACTCTTTAGTTAAGAAAGGACAGCACTAAACATAACTTAATGGATAAACCAATGAAACTCAATTATAGAAGAGAATGCATTTTATTTTCAGGGAAAATTTAAGGAAAAAATGGTCAAAGAAAATACTGAGAACTCAAGAAAATAGTAATGAAAATTACAGGATGCAACATTTCAGAGAAAGGAATTGAATAAGAACTGTTGGTACAAAATGTAGAGATTTAAAGTCCTTCCTTCTTACCAGAAACATGATAGTTCTGAAAGATATTCACTCAAATTTAATTTAAACTTCAAAAATTAATTAAATGCATTAAATTGAGATACTCAAAATGACAAACAGGAAGACTACATGTTTTATTTTGAGGATGAGTAAATAAATGAGATCATTATACGAGGCAATGAGATCCAAAAAAGTAAATTTTAATTTTTGAGACTAAAATGTATAAGTGTTTGGCTTCTGTGACAACATTAGGGACCTTAGTATTTCATTTAATAATACTAATTTACTAGCTAAGTAAAGGTATCTTTATCATCAAAACATGTTCATTTTAATGTTTACATTTATGAAGGTTGAATATCTAATCCCCTAATCTTCAACCAGTTTAGTGAATGTAACTAAATTGTTTATGTGATGGCATGAATCCATTAACATGAACATCTGTATTTACATGCCAAGGTGTAAGTAGCAAGCTCCTCTGGAATTACTGCAGGGGGTAGAGATGGTTCCTTGTCATGGCCCCAAAATACCAATTGTGTCTGCAAAAGTATTAGGTGGTCATTAAGGGCCTAGAAATGCTTTCTGGTCCTCAAGGAAAAACCTGAGGAAAAAACATTAATACCAAATCATATGACTCATGAAGTCACAGAATATAATGCTAAGTCAAGTAAGCCAATCCCAAAAACCAAAGACCAAATGTTTTGTGGTATTTTAAAAACAGCAAGTATATTTGTGCCAAAGCAACTGAGGTATTCATTTACATGGAGATGTATATATAAAAAACTTTATTGGATGGAGCCAGGCATGGTGATTCACTTCAGTAGTCCCAGGATTTGGGAGGATGAGGCAGGAAGATCTTTTGAGTTCACCAGTTCAAGAACAGCATGGGCAGCATAAAGAGACCCTGTCTCCAAAAAAAAATTTTTGGAGTGTTGTTAATAATAATAAAATGAATTATTATCTCATTTCCAATATTTCATTTTTATTTTATTCTAACTTTAAAACAGAGAAGTTTTAAGGATAGTTTTATCATGAGAGTGATAGTCTAAAGGAGGAAGAAGATCCCAAACAGTGATGGCCAGTGTTGAAAGACCTTAGAGGAAAGATCAAGTCCAAGTTTGGGCTGTGTATCTTCCGACTCCTGCAACTTTAATATTGCCTCTGATGAGTTGAGGCCAAGGGTGTCCAGCAATAGCCCAAAGGTGTTTCTGTCATTCATTTCTCTTCTGTTAAATAGTAGGAGAGGGAGTTGCCAAGGTCTACCTGTAAATGTGACACAAGGTCATGATGATTAATGTGAGGGTGTTGAAGTTCCTCTTTCTAATCTTCATCTAGAAAAATACACACATTTATGCTACTACACCTCAAGGAATTTTCTTTATGTGTTGTACACGTTTTTCCTGCAAATCACTCTTATTTTGAGAGCCTGATTCGCAATGCTTTGCATCATTTTCACAAACTTTTGTTTTCAACTTTAAATATCTTGGTTATGAAAAACCAGACAATGAAATATCAATCACAGAATGGATAAGAATCTATACTCTACCTATGTTCACACCTATATTACATATGTTGGTGTATGATGATATCTATGTGTAGTATATGTGTTGTCATAGTAACTTTCCTATATACTTAATTTTTATTAATATGGTTTTCCTTCTACTTCATGTTGTAATTGACATTGATTAAACTATCTTGTGATTGTAATTATGTCCACAATCATAGAATTTTGTCTTTATCAAGGGGTCTAATGTCACTCACAGACAGAATCATGGTACACTCAACTGCTGTGACTTTTGGCAAAGTCAGAGCTCGCATTAAAACTGCATATGAACGTTGCTCATCAAACTGTTTAGACCCTTCCCATAGCATGTTCCTTGCACACAGGAAGCAAGATTCAACTAAATTACTTCCATATCAAGCCCACGTGTATTTTCATTTCACCTTCTAAGACAATGAGATGAAATGAGGTTTAGAGGTGGACAGGTTATGGCCTCACAATTGGGGAGATGTTCTGTGTACAATTGTAAGAATAATTCCAGTGGGAAAACCACGTCTAAAATAAATCTTAACTTGCTTCACATTTGAGGTAATTTGCTTAAGCACACCTATTTCTTGAAATTCCATCCTTGAAAGTGGTAGAACTGGCATGGCCCGGAAGTCCAGTCTTAAGACCTGTTAGTCAGGCTGTGGGCTTTCCTCAGACCAGGGAGAGGTTGATCTGTGTCTGCGATTAGACAGACTTCACAAAACTGGCAATCAGCAGGTGGTGGAGACACACCTGTGCCAAGCCTGCTTTCCCTGCAATCCTGGGCAGGAGGTGAGTTAGTTTGGAAATTTCTGATCTCATCAGTGTAGAGGTCAAGTCAAGAGCAATCTTTAAGAGGCTTTTGAAGGATAAAAGGCACTATCAGGACCAAAAAGGCAGTGGTTCATGTTACCAAGGACAAGAAAGAAAAAAATCAAATGCATTTGTTGTTCAAAGTTTTAAAATACTCATCTCTGTCTTCAGCCCTTTTATTCTTCCTTCTGTTCTCTACTGTATCCTTCATGCCTAGCAGAGAACCAGGCAAAATGTTTGCTGAATGGATAAATCATTGTGCAAATCTGTCAAATCTGTCTTCATTCTGCACCCTAAATTCACTTTCTTCACTGCTTGTAGGTTATTATATAAATTGAAGCAGATACTTTAATAATAATAAAATGTAATGTTATGTCTCTGGAGCAAACATGTTTTGTTTCCATATGTATATTTTAAAGGTACTTCCATTCATTTTATTTTTATTTAGGTAATACATTTCATAGCTCAAAATTAAATAGGATGTTGTTTTAAAGTTATTCTAAAGTGACTCAAGCTGGTCTCCTAAGCTCTGGTCTCAATTTCCACAGGCAAACATTTGACTCATTTAGTGGTTTCTTATTGTTCTTATGTATTTCTAAGTGGTTTGCTTGTCCTGCTATTTTTTATTTAGCAGTCTTGCACATTAGTTATTTACTTTATATTATCATCATTGAGGATTTAGTTGTCTTATGTATACATAGGTACCGTCTTCACATAGTTTTATGGCAGTTTATAGTCAACCATTTTGTCAGTCTTCTCATTATTCTGATTATATCCACGTCTGAACGAAGCCGTGTTCTATCATATTTATTTTTCTCTCACAATGTTTTGTTTTTCCTGGAGTTCATAATGTCCTTTGAGAATTTATTTAGCATACGTTTTACCAACAGTAAATTATTCCAAATTGCCTCCAAATTATCTTTCAAATTGTGACAGAATAGTCTAATTGCTGTAACCACCCCAGAAATCTTGGAGATTTTATGCAAGTTTATTTCTTGTTCAAGCCATAGTTCAACAGGTGGCAGCTGGGATTTCTATGGATACAATCATTAAGAGCCACAATTTTTTTTTCCACTCAGCAGCTTTTACATTCCCTAGGGTCTTAGAGCTCGTCATTGCTTCTCTTCTCTGCATCTCATAAGGAAAGGGAGAAAGCATGGAGGATCTCTGGAGCCATTTTTTGGGTGTGTCCTGGAAGTGATGTTCCACACCTCTGCCCACAGTTTGTTCTAGTTTGTTGGATAGAACTCAGCTGGGTGCCTCTCCACCTGCAAGGCACTCAAAAATGAAATCTACTGGGGTGTGGAGGAAAAAGAGAACATGGAATCTGGTGAGTGCTGCCAGTTTCCACCATTACAAAAAAAAAAATTATTGATAAATTTCAAATGCACAGGAATACCAAATAATCATTTTCTATCTTTCTCAGAGACATTCCCACTGCAAGTCATCCTCCTGCTTCTCTTTAGGACTGATTCACTGCCATTGTTCTGAAAAATTCCCTTTTCTGTCTCCAATGTTGGACTGGCATTTATTTATTTTCAACTCTTTTTCTTTCTCAATTTATAAGTTTTTTTGGGGGGTGGGAAAGGGACTCTTCCTCAAAAATGGCACACAGGAAGAACATTTTTTGAGTCCTTGCATGTATAAATGTCTTATTCACACGGGTGACAGTATGTCTGGGAATATGATTCTAGGCTCAAAATAATTTCATTTTAAAGATGAAGAGGCATTCAAACAAACTTCTGGATCCATTATTGATCTTGAGAAATCCAATGTAATTTCTACTCTGTGTTTCTGGAAGACTTTTAGGTTCTTATTTTGTATTTTTGGGTTCTTATTATTGCAGAATGATGTATCTTGGTGGTTTTACTAATTAACTATTTAAGTTGAAATGTATTCACCTGGACTTTTAGTGGAGGTTTTTGATCCCTAAAATTCATGATCTTTACTTCTGAAATTTTAAAAGCATTATTTTTTTTTAGTTAATTTCCCATTCCTTTCTGCATAAAAAGAACTCTTTTCTAGAACTTTCTGGTATTGCTGTTAGTCAATTTTTCCCTCTCCACTTTCTTTTTTCATAACCTTTAATTTTAATTTCCTAAATTTGTTACAACTTAATTTTCTATCCCATCTACACATGAGTAAAACTTTCAGTATATTGTCAATTTTTGAAGCTCCAAACTCCTGGAGGCTGAACTAAGCAGATAAAGGAATTAATTATTGTTGGTTGATTGCATGGCAGTGGGGAAGGGAACTCTGGGTCCAAGCATTCTGGAAACAGACATCTAACTGAATCCTTTTATTTACCCCATCACTTGGCCCTCTCTGTGCCATATTTCTGCAGCTGGGTTTTGCCAGGAGAAGTGTCTTGCTTCTTGCTGATACCCCTTCTGTGGACACATTGTATGTAATCTGTGCTTGATCAGGTACCAAGCATCCAACTGATTTAAATTCTTCAAAATATTCACTGTAATTTATTTTAACTGTCATGGCTCTTCTCCCTTTTATTTTTCACTGTTGTATAAAAAAAAATTTTTAAATTTTCATTTTGTGTGTGTATTAAATGAGTTTGAGGAAAGGGTAATTAAATGTGATTGGCCATTTTTCACTAGAAGTCTCCTAAGTATATTTATATATCTGCGTACCTCAGAGCTGTTTTATTGAATTAGACAGAAATTACATCAATTTAATTTGTGCTACATAAACTCCAGGTACAGGAAATTTTTATTTTATTATTACCAAGACATGGGATGCATCCCCTTGTTTTTACAAACATTCAGAGTTTCTGATTCTGCTCTACCTCTAGTCAAAGTAACTTTTGTGAAATGACAAAATAATAGTTCTCTCTTGTCCTCTACCACCTTGTCCTGGGCCTCCCTTTTCCCACAGGGAAGGAAATATTCTGCCATTCTCCAGTGATGTCACTATGTTACACTAAGGGCTCTCAGAACAAGAAAGACAGTACTATATGTGACAAGTCACTCCACCAGAACTGTCCCTGCAAGAGCCAGCCTTACCAGGCAGGTGACACACTTATCTGCAGGGAGGGTGAGACGGAGAGCAGATAATAAATGTGTGTGTTAGATTTGCTCATGGCAGGGACTTTTCCAGAAGTACTAAGGAGGCAGCAAAATATAGTGATCACATGAGCCCTACATTCAGAATAAGGAGACCCACATTCTACCTTTACCGACCTTCGTGATTCTGGGCAAGCTATTAGAACTTCCTCAACCTCAGTTTCTTCATTCTTAAAATGGGGACAATAAATATAACAGAGGCCTTGCCTATTTCTGAGCAATGTTGTAAAAGTCAAATGAGATGATCCATGGGCAAGGCTTTATGAACTCTATTGCATACAAGAAATAACTATTAGGATTAATGCAACTAGTGAACACATTAACTGAATAAGAATGTGAAATAATATTGTGAACACAGTCATTTTAAATCAATGCATTCACAGAAGAATAAAATCAAGGTTATATGTTTTTTCTTTTATCTCCATTGGGGTGTATGGATACATACTTGTTCTATATATACATATTGTTGATGGAAAGCACAATGGATTTATTGTAACATTAGATTTCTAACATATGTATTTTGAAAATATACAAACTAAACTTTCTATAATTTCTCCTAGCAAATTCAAAACAATTTTTATAGATGGTATCATGCCATGGAAGAATGGAGTAGATTAGGTACTGCTACAGCAATAAGCCTAGACAAATATCTGTAGAACTTCTTGTGTCAAGCACTTTCACAGTCATCTTACTGATATGAACTGGGTTACTCATTGTATTCCCCATTTGCAAGACAAACGCAGTCCAAAAAATAGAACAGCTTCCATAGGTTTCTAACAGAGTTGAGAACCTTCTGCGAGAAGGAACATTTTCTCTGGTTTTCCACTATTTCACTACCAATTGTATAGGCTTTGGTTTGAGGCTGTTCCTCTGTCCCTTCCACAAGAAATTCTGGGGAACATGCTTCCCAACTAACAGCATTAAGTCCCCAAATCACCCAGTCAGAACAGTTAAGCAATTTAAATTTCAACAATTATCTCATTGCTTACTAATAAAAATGCAAACAATAGGTTTGGAATATTTTTATTTTCTTCTCAGAGGAATAAAGCCATCATAATTACAGATATGCAACCTTGTGGTCTTACTTTTACCATGAGTCTGAAAATTAGGGAAATCAGAGTTATGTCCAAAATGCAGTCCCCAGCAGACCAGCCAGGATCTTTGCTTTGTGGATAAACCTGTAGTGTTCAGAACAGGACCTACCACGTAGTAGGTACTTAGTAAATATTTGTTCAATGACCGTGTGTGCTCATTATTTTAATAGTAACTTATTGATTTCTGCACTGATTTTAAGAAGCAAGGATTAGGTTGGTGAAACCAATGTATTCGTGTGCACACATTCTAACTTTTAAAATGCAATTTCTTTCCAATCCCCTTTTACTTCCCTGAGGCCTTCCTCTGTCCCCCACCCGCATCCCTGGCTCTCTCTGTATTTGTAGACACTCCTCGGAGGAGAGAAACACTCCAAGCGAGCGGTTCTCTCAAGGTGCCAGGGGCTCTTTGAATAGATCAGAGAAAAATAATGAATAAAAATGAGCTCGCCGCTCGGGCTTGGAGCCCACAGTGCGGAGAATTTAACCAGGAGCCAAATGCGTTTCTTATTGCAGCGGTTGAGTCACTGGCAAGATCTGCCTGAGGTGAGCCGGGCACATCCGCGTTAGGACTCGGAGACACGCCTTCTTCTCACACAAACCTTCCTGATCCAGTGGCCTCGGAGGACTCCCAGGGGTGGTGCTACCAGACCTGCCACTTGCAGTCCCGACTGGCAGGGGCTGGGGACCGCCTGGCTTTGGACTTATCCCGAGCCACAGGTTGGAAAAAGAAGGAGCCTTTCCTATGCCCGTCGCCCGGTGAAGCAGATCGTGCGTGGTGGCCGGTCCCGGGGCTGGGGACGGGAAAGAGACGTCGCTGAAATCTGACACCAGCCTCCTCGGCGCTGAAACTTCGCAGGCTGGTGAGTTGGGGCAGGCTGGCAGCGGCGGCTGGAATGCGTCCCCACCCACTCTGGGTATTCGGCGGCTTCGGGTGCCCGATCCCCGGGGGACGGCGACGCGGAGGGGAGCGCAGGCCCAGAGGCTGAGCCCGGCGTCTGCGGAGCGAGCGCAGCTGCAGACTGAGACCCTGGCACCGCGCGCTGCGGAAGCCCTGGCCAACTCCGGGTGGTTCTTTGTTTTGCTCTTTGCCTACCCGACAGCTGGTTAGGACAGAAAACCAAAACCCGGGGTCCAGGCACACGGGTCATGCCAATTCCCTCCCCTCTGTCTCTAAAAAACAGGATACCGATTAATCAGGATAAGAATGATGATGGTGTGTTTAGAGCTTCGTTGGGAAGAAGTGACTTAGTGAGGCCAGTCTGGCAAGTGAGAGGACAAAGATTTTTTTTTTGCCCCCACTTCCTCGGGTGAATCAGCCATAGAGAAATCAGGAATGATTTCTGTGTTTCAATGTTTGGCTGTTACTTTTGAATTCTGATCTACGTGTTGCATGTACTATGATGTGCATACATGGGTGCCAGTGTGTGTGTGTGTGTGTGTGTCCCTTCAGATGGTCACAATAAACTAGCTTCCAAGATTTTCCCACCTGGTACATTACCTAGTTAAGCCCCCAAAGACTATTGAAGCAGGTGAGTTCTAAGCACAGACTCCATTCTTTGGAAAAGCTATGTTTTGGGTTATAACTGGTTAGAGCTGTCACACCTGTAAAGTGCTTAGCAGCATCTTTGGGAGTCCAGACCAAAAAGTAAGGATATAGGATTTCAGTAGTTTTAAAACGGTCTTCATTCTAAATAAATAGCATGTAGTTTCAAAGTTGTATGCAACAAAATTTGAAAGCTATAAATGTTGACATCTACATTTCCCAATATTTATATATATTTACACTTGTTCATAAGATGATATGTATAGAACATAAATAGTTTATAGTTATGAACTTCAAAAAGTAACAGAAGAGGTGGACTTTGCTATGGTGACATACTCAGGTATGCAAGCTTACTGCATTTTCAAGCTACTATGAAGTCCACATTATAGTTATAAAATGAAAGTCATATTAAGTTATACTCCATGTGTTTATAATATGTCAAAATACACTGTACTGTTGTGTATATCTAAAAAGAACAAATTTTTTAAAATACAAAGCCAAAAGATGCTCAAGTACTTGAAATTTTTTAAATATTCCCTTAAATGATCTGAATTAGGGATGATTTATTGCATACAATAGTAAAGCAATTATGTGGCTCATTTAGACATAAACAAAATGAGAGTCAAACTTCTCTTGTGCCACACTGCCACACCCCCCAGATAGTTTTTTTTTTCATATTTCCTAGCATAATCCCCTGCCCAGATGAGTTCAGCCACTCTTGAAGGCAAGAGGAGATGCCTTACGGATGACCAAAAAGGGTGATCTTGACTGGTAGTTTAATATTAATGAGGCTTTTCTGCTTAAGAATCAACTGTGGACTCCTGTACAATGTTAACATCACTGTTTTGAAAGGAAAACAAAACATTTCAGATGAAACCGGATAAGCCTGTTCTCATAGTGGCCAAGAAGGAATAAAGGGGATCTGTCAAATGCAAGCAAACCACAACTCTCCTTTCTCATGGGTCGTTTCTGAGCACTCACATTTGACCTGATGGGAAGGTAACACTAGGAAAGTCATCTCATCTCCTTGGTGTACCACCCTGTACTAGAACTTCCTTCCACTTTCAGACTCGCTGCTCATTAGTTATCTGCTCTTCTAGGAATGTGAACATTGTCCCTAACCCCCAATTGGTTCAGAACAGAAATCGGCTCTTTTCCCATCCTCCTTCTTGGACATTTTGGTTAGGTTTCTGGTCTCTCTGGTCAGTAGAGCATGAAATGTAGATCAACTATTCACATAAAGTTTGTGTCATGATTAATTCTGTTTCGTGAGTCGACTCATCAAAGCTGGTTAGCCAACAGTTCAGCTCTGAAGCAAGTAATTGTAATGTTGAGATGCAGGAAAACAATTACAATAGAAACAGGACAAGACAGATGTTTCCGATGGAGAGTAAGTCACTTTCTAAAAGATAGATGCTGAAGGGGGATGATTTTTTATTCATTAGTAGGAATATGTGGGGCTCAAGTTTATTCTGTAGACACAGGAAGCGTCAACATCATTGAGCATAACAAGTCTATTTCAAACTCTACATACGGAGTTGAGGCTCTAACCTCGTTTGTTTCAGGTCCTTCACAATAATTATTCATGCTCTCCAAATATTAACCTTTATTCCCCAGTCCTCTTTAAATGACAGGCTAGATGATCAGTGATGTGAAGAGCACTCTGCTTAACAAATGGTGAAAAGAACTCTTCAATAAGTTCAGTCTTTTTAACCAAACAACTGCTCAATATACTGAGAAAAAACTATATTAAGTTGATTGTCCTTTTATTCAACACGTATTTATTAATAGTGTCAACAAGCACTATTCTGGATTCCATGTGGGACAAAAGTGGACAAAACAGACAACATTCCCTAACCCTATGGAGCTTACCTTTCCATGGGAGATAAAAAATGAATAAGATGAGCAATTAAATTGATGGTGCATTAGAGAAAGGTGCTAAGGAAAGAGACTAAAGAAAGACAGGCACGCATCAACTGTCACTGTCAGAAGGCAAGGAGTGTGGGAATGGTAGATCAGGTGCCCAGGGCAAGCCCCGCTGAACTTGTATTTTAGTATTGATCTGAACAAGGAAGAGAGTGATCCCTGTGGATGGGAGAAGAAGAACATTCCAGACTAAAGGATAGGAAGCAGGGGTTGCCTGGCACCTTCCAGGGACAGCAAGAAATTTGTGTATCTGGCTCAGACAAAGGGAGAGGTAAGGTCTGGAGAAGGGAGGGAGGGACAGTAATAGGGTCAGGTCATGGAGGCTTTGAAAGTCATAAAAAAATATGTTGGCTTTTGATTTTATCCTGGGTGAAATGAGGAAACACAAAAACACTGTGCTTTAGGTACAACCTGTCAAACATTTTTTAAGAAATACTTTATTGAGTATTCTATGAACTTGAATATTCCCCTAAGCACTGTGGATAAAGTAGATTAATAAAATATACTGGGATCTCTGCTATCGTGAAAATTACATTCCAGGGATATAAATAATTAAACAAATAAACGGTTCTATAAGTCTCAGTGTTGTTACGGAAAATATGTGAAAGAGTAAAATAATTCTCCAGGGGTGGAGGGTGACTATTTTTTAGAGTTTTATTTTATTTTTTATTGGCAGACAATAATTGTACATGTCTTTAGGGTACAAAGACATGTACAACTATTTGATGTTCAATATGTATACAGTTGGCCTTCTGTATTGGTGGGTTCTGCACCCTCATAATTAACCAACTGCGAATCAAAATCTTTGAAAACAAACTGCATCTGTATTGAACATGGACAGACTTATTTTTCTTGTCATTATGCTGTGGTTTGGATCAGGAATGTCCCCTAAGGCTCATCTATTGGAGGCTTGCATCCCAATGCAGCAATGTTCAGAGGTGAAGCTTTTAGGAATTGATTGGTTCTGAGGGTTGTGACCTCATCCAGTGATAAAAACTGTTGGAGATAACCCCTAGTTGAAGGGAGTGGGTCCTTGGGTATGTCCCTTGAGGGCTATATCTTGTCCCTGACTGTCCCACTCTTTTCTTTTGGACTGTCATGAGGTGAGCAGCTTTGTACTGCTACACTCCCACGTGAGGTTCTGTCTCATCACAGGGCCAGGGATAAGAGTCAAGTGACCATAGACTGAAACTTCTGAAACTGTAAACAAAAATGAATCTCTCCTCCTCTAAGTTGTTTTCGTCAGGTATTTTGCCATAGCTACAAAATAGCTGACTAACACACATTGTCCCTAAACACTGTAGTATAACAACTATTGTCATAGCATTCATATTCTATTAGGCATTATAAGTAATCTAGAAATGAGTTCAAGTACACTACAGGGTATGCATAGGTTCTATGAAAATGCTGTGCCCTTTTCTGTAAGGGGCTTGAACATCTATGGATTTTGGTATATGCATGAGGTCTAGGAACCAGTTCTTTCCAGAAACCGAAGGACAACTGTATATTGTGTAATGATCAAATCAGGAAATTTAGCATATCCACCTATCACCTCAAGCATTATTTCTGTGTGATGAAAGCATTCATATCTAAGGAAATGATCTTTCTGCAGAGATCTCTCTGCTTCCTTGAATACATACAGTGGGTTGTGTGCTGACTAGAGTAGACAGAAGGCTATTTCAGGAGAATGGAGAGGACAAGGGCATAGACTAGAGTGGGAACCGTAGTCCAGAAGAGAAGTATATTTCTTCAGAAAATATTTGAGGGGAGCTAAGAGGACCTGCTAATGAAGTGGTTAAGGGGTAAGGATGATGGAAAGAAAAGGTCAAAATGATCACCAGGATGCGTGGTGAAGATACTAGGTAGATGGGAAAGCCATGTTCTAGGATGGGTAGACGTAGGGAAAAGCTTTGCAAGGGAAATGAAGAATTTGTTTCCAGCCATTTGAGGTATTTTTAGGGATCCAAGTGGAAATATCCAACTGAGCTTTTGCATATATGAATCTGGGGCCCTTAGAGGAAGTCGTAGCTGAATATAGACATTTCAGAATCCACTGCCTTTGGATTCTGTTTAGAGCCATAGTCTTGGGGATATCACCTAGAGAGAGATTAGAGAGAGGGATCTTGCACAGAAGAGTTATTTAAAAGCCAGTTAAGTGGGCGGTAAATTACCAGAAGGCAATATCATCAAGAACTCAAGCCAGGAAGTTTTTTCTAAGAATGGTGAGTGTTGTCAGACATTTCTAGGATAAAGGACAAGGTGAAGACTGGGGCATGGTGATTATGTGTGGCTATGTGGAATCATTAGCATCTCGGATAAGAAGGGGATGGAGTTCTCAAAATAAGATACTGAGAAATGGAAAAGAGAGAGACCACTGGAAAAACTCATGCGGTTACATGCAGGCTTGAATAAAATCCATTTTTAAAAGTGGTTTCTAGGATAGATCAGCATAGGAACGTACAGGGTGAAATGCTTGCACAGGTGTTCACTGAGCTCCCAGCATGGCTTAAGGAAGACTGAAACCAGAATGGGTTGAAGTTTGGAAAACATTACTGAGAACCAAAGATTCTGTGAGCATTTGTACAGAACAACGCAGTGGCTAAGGAGGGGTCACTTATCATCATGTGAGTACATGCAAGAGAAAGTGAGTTTGTTCAGTTACTGTTCTGCTTCCCTCTATTTTTGTGTGTAAAAAAATGTGTTCAAAATTGAAGGATTAGATAACACTAAAGGAAAATTAAAATCCAAGAATGTGAAGGGATCTTCATGGCTGCAAGTAGCTTCTTTAAATGGGAAATAATAATGGTGGGAGTGGTCAAGAGGACTTGTGTGAGGAATTAGCATTTCAGCTGAGAGCTAAAGGATGTCTGGGTGCCAGGCAGGTGAAGAATCGGAAAAAAAAAAAAAAAACCACACACACACACAACAAGCAACTCACTGTTCAGAATGTAACCTGGCTTAGAGCTGGGCACATTCAAAGACTGAGAGAAAAGTATGGAGAAGAGAGTGGAAGGCAGGTGGCAGAGAGGGCCAAGGTAAGGTTGGAGACACTGCTTGAGAAGTCACTGCAGGGATCAGACCAAGGAGGCCCAAGAAGGGCAGCCACCCAAGACTTGTTAGTCACAGGCATTGTGAGATGACTGCTACTGGGAAACGGAATGACATGACCTTCAAACTCTCCTCCAAAGCTGTCAGCCTACAAATGTAAGAACACAATTTGTATAATATTGGATCACTATTATAGATCAAAAGTGAAGAACTGACAGTGAAAATTTATTTACAAGAAATAAAAGAGATCAGTGTAAATTATGTTATAACTGCCATAAAAGCCAGTTTAAAGAGATTTAGTAAAGCAAAAGCAACATTTTTTAGTTGGTAAAACTATGTTCAAGAATACTAAGACCCACCGACATAATTTTGGAAGTGATTTCATAGAAGACAGATATAGGCTTATAAATTCGTATGATTTATGTCAACTAATTATTGTAGTCTATTATTAATCCAGTATTGTCAGTGCTGCAAAATGTATAGCTAAGGCTGTGACATACGGTCTGCTTAAGATCTTGATTTTCTCCTGCCTAAAATGAAAGGAATTACTGATTATTTTAGCATTCCTACTGTTTAATTCTAAACCTGGGGGACTTGCACTTCTTCAATTTTAGTTTCTTCTTTTCTTCATTCTTTCCATTTATGTATCTATCCACTTAGATAGAGATACAGATGTATCTATCTATGTGTATAAGTAGATATGTGTGCACTTGAGTATGTGTGTGCATGTATATGAACACACACACACACACACACACAAATAAATTCTGTAAAGGAAGAAAAATTCATTTAAAGGGGTTTAGAAAGAAACTACCAGACTTTAGTTTTTTCTGTGGCACATAACTTATTTCTAATTATAGTAAATTGAGGGTCAACATCTTTTCTTGTTGCTTCCTTAACATTCTCAGAAAAAATAAAACTGCACATTAAATCTGACCTGAGGGATACACCAGAATAAGAATAATTAGAAAAAGTGAAATTGGTTTATGTTGTATTTGCCCTGCCTAACTTAGGAGAGATCATCAGAGCCTGAGAAGTTTATTGGAAAAGTCACTCAATACTCAGTTCATCTTATTTTCACAAATAACATGAACTGTTAATAAATAGTTCTGGGCATGTCAAAACATTAAAAATCTATAATGAAGTTAGATTTTTCAAAGAGGAGGAGGAAAACCCCTGGGCATCTCAGTGCTTTAAAAAAAAATTAAATCCTTTTCTAATACCGGGGTTGCCACATATTGACTCAGGTACCTGCTTGAGCAGCTCCACCTCTGATTTGAGAAGTTTTCCCCAAAATGCAGGAGCGTCACAGCTAGTTTGCGAATTTCTTAATTCCTGGAGTGAACTAAAGATCTCTACCACGACTCACTATGTGGGAACTGTGGAAAATCAGGTCCCTGTGCTGTCCCTCTCCCTCCCTCTTTGATCTTCAGCTCCCTAAAGTTAGTAACACCAGTTGTATTCTCCAATGCTGCCTGTGAAGGTTTGCAGGTTACACTTCCATTAGATACAGTAGTGAAAGCCACACTGTCACACATAGCTTAGGGAAGATCACTGGATGCAGATGCTCTCACTGTGTAACTGAGGGTGAAACAAATCACACATGCTAAACAGACAGGCACCCCATGGGGGGACCTGTTGCTACTCCATCAGCTGGAAGTGGGGTGCCGGCTGATCAACGCCCCTTGATAGCACTAAGATGGATGAGCAGCTCTGGATTGTGTTTGGGACTGTGCTAGGGCCACCGTTACCTGCTGCTTATCTCGAAGTTGGCCCACACAGTCTCCCTGCATCTCCCTTGTTTGATTTTAATTTTCCACTTAGCTGCTAGGATAACCAAGCAAACAAAAGTAGAAAATGTAACTCGGTGAGTAGGGCTTCTGATGTCCTTAATTGGAGTACCCTCTCCCTGTCCCCAGTGTTCACAGAATTGATAAGAATTCATTCCATCTGAGGTTATAAAGAGTGTATCTTGATTTTAAAGGGCAAGGTGAAAGACGGAACACGAGGACCTTGTCCAGTAAGTTTGGTCCTTCCTCCAGTAGAGAGAGTAACAGCAGCCTGCAGACCTAGTCCCCTCTGCAGACTCGAAAAGCCTTGGTGGCATCTGTTTCCTGCATGAGCTCTTGGGAAGGTCTTGAATTCTATCTTGTGGTTTTTTCTGTAAAATGATTCTATGATAACAACTGAGTAGTTGCACAGATGAATTTCCTCTGTATTATAATGTGCTTTCTAGTTCCCAATGGTATTTCTAATCAAGCTCGTGGTGCTGACTCTTTATAGCACTCACCTTTTCAGCAGATGCTTTGACTTTTAAGGTAGACCCAGTGCATGAAGCCAGGGACTCAAAAGATAGTTCCCCAATCTTCAGTTCCTGGAAGGTGTGTGATTAGAGCGATTTGAGTGAAGGTATAGCTTTGAGGTATAGCATAAGCAGCCTGGAACAGAAGGGTTGATTCTTAAAATCAGATGGGTGAATATTCAGACACCTAAGGAGCAAGGCTTGGCACCTTGAGAACAGAGAACTAATTGAAAATAGAAAGGGAACATTTGAAACTCATACATGTTGCCCATATATCTAAAGAAAGATGTATTGTTTGCACCACCATATTATACAATCGGTAGAAACATTTTTTTATCCTATTTTTCAGGAATCATGTTTTTAAAAAGTGCACAGGAATTGGAATAAAGGGGTTTAAGAATAGCTCAAAACTGCCTTCGAATCAGGCATTTTACACAGCAAACGTATGTTACAAATGGTTGCTGGATGAAAAAGATAAACATAACAAATTCAAGAATTATTGACATTCTTTAGGAGCATAAATTCTGACTATTTGTAGAATGGCATAAACTTTAAGGAAAATGTCAAGGTAATTAAAATTAACAGTGGCATTTATTACAGTAAAAAGACCTGGTTACTATGTTAAACTTGCAGCAGCAATTTAATCTCCAGCAGAAATTTTTCTCTGTGTGAAGTTTTTAACTGAAAAAAATCATTCAGGCTGTACATAGGATCCGCTCTTAAAGAGCTTAGAATCTGGAGAAACATGTGCAGGTAATTTTAGTGTAACCCATCAGACTCAGTTCATCATTTGAATGTAGGATTGTGGTCATAAATAGGAAGATAAATGTAAGAGAATTAAAAGTGTAGAAAGATCAGTTAGGGGTTGGAAAAAAGGGGGGGGTGTGTGAGTGGGCATTGGCCAGATATTGGGATAAAGGAGAAAATTTTATAAAGTCTCACTTACTGGTTTCATTTTAAATAATAAAATTGATAGATGAATAGTGGTTCCCAAAATTGAAATCAGGCATAAAGGAGGGGAAGCAAGTTGGAGGGAGAAGACACACCGCGTCGAGGTGGCTGTGTTCCTTCTATTATATCTGCATGAAAATCACTGAAACCAAGGCCTCTTAGGTGAGGTCAGGAAGTTAATCCTGATTGGGATTATTGGTGGCAGGTGATCACTAAAATCCATGAGACCAAATGACACCTCTTGCAGTGTCCCTGGGGAGAGGGAGAAGGGTAGACATAAGACTAATGATTTTTTTTTTTCTCTGTAAGCATCACTCTGCTTTGACTAATGATGGCATTTGCATTTTGGAAGGAGTTAGGGGAAATGTAAGATATATAATCATGCATATGTAACAGTATCATCATTGTTGCTGTTGAATTGGAAGGACACGATTTAGCCTGTAGTTCTTTGATATGAATATGGCATTATTTATGCCTTTCTGTGGTTCGTTCTGTTCACCTATATTTACCCATCCCCCACCCTGTAAAAGGCAAGGCGGATCTCAGTTAATTAGAATATGTGCCAGTACTATAGAATGGGAACCCAAAAGGTCCCTAAAGTGATTGAATCTATTGATTCAGGATCCTTAATATCATGCCCTAGTAACTGATACCCAAGCGCTATTAATTTAAGAGTAAATTAACTCTCACTCTTCATTTTACTTAATAGCTTTTTTCTAGCTCTGCTGTGACTAAGTTTATGAAAATTTTAACCTCAAGACCTACCTACTAAAGCAAAACAAAACATATCTTGACATGCAAAAAGAATTAAAATAATAATTCTGTAGTAATAATTATATTGTAGGATAAGTAATATGTAAAATATCATCAAATGATTGATTTGTTAAAAAAAAAGTAGAATGACAAACGATTAATCAAGTTCAAGGATGTTGTTCTCTTTCCCTACTTTCCTTTCCTCACCCATCTTCATCTCCCTGTTAATACTCTTTCCAGTTGGCTATTTGAAAAAAAGTTTGGAAAACATTCTGTTTACAGTAACTCTTTGCATAGCCATCTGGCTGCTTCTCACTCTCCATCATAAATATTTGTGAATATTAAATAATTACTCTGAGAACATACTGTGTGTCTGCTTGTCCAATTTATATGCTCTCTGTGTTACTTGGATTTCAGGTACGCAAAGGTTAAGTATGCATCAGTTGAGACATTTAATTCTAAATAACTGTTTTTCATGAAATCTCCTTGTAATTTGCCAGGAGCCCAGTTATTTGTTCTTATTATAGACAGAAAAGCAAAATCCTAAAAAATAAAACAAAACAAAACAAAAAACCCTCAATGACTCATGTATGAGTTAGATACACTACCCCTCTCTACAAATATCCCACTCAAGACTTCTGATTAGAACCCAGTTGATTTTAATCCTTCTATTCTTTTTTTCCCTCTAGCATTTGGTTGCTTATGTTTTTCTCTAAGTTGTTATCCAACTGTGAGTCTTCTCAATTTAACCCAACTGTAAATTCATCAAAATTTGGGAAAGATGTGTGTGTGTGTGTGTGTGTAGTGTGTATGAGTGTGTGTTGTGCATATGTGAGTGTGTGTGTGTGTGTGTGTGTATTGTTTGAATTTTGAGTACAGGTAAGCTGACATGACATTATGGGCTCAAATTTCTTGTTTTGTAAAGTGTGTGGCCCTGTATGAAACTAACAATAAATATGACAAAATGGGCACAAACCATAATTCCTGCAGAGGAAACATCCTCCCACAACTTTGATAAATGTTCCTGAGCCTCTTTAAAGGGTGACTGTTGGGCATGGTCATCAAGTGTGGAAAGCTGTGTTGATGTTGAGCCCTTGATTAAAGACCTGACAATGAGCATCATCATTTTCAGCTTTGAAAACCTAAAGCAAGCATCCATCACGCATGACAGTTTTCAAATCTTCACTGTTGTGGAAGGACATCAAAAGTTTGATAATCTGGGTTTTAAAGGGCACCGTTTTGCAAGTTCTATTTGTTCTTACTAGTGCTTTCCCTTTGGAGTCATTTTTTGCCATAAAACTTGTGAAGATTTCAGGGCTTTTCTATAATATACCTGCAAAGTATGTAAATGGTAAAAGAAGGTTAAAGAAAATAAATATTCCTCCCCTGCTAGACATAATCTTTCTGAATTCCATTTTATTTAACACAATTCCTAAGAATTGGCTCAAGAAATGATTTAAAGGCAAAACTGAACTAGATGATGTAAATGGTGGGTCTTCTCCAAACCACAAGGTTCCAGGAAAAAGGGGATATAGAAACAGAAGGAAATTTTTTAAAAATCTATTAAGGGCCTTTTTCTTGGTTTGATAGTATCATCTAGCACCACCAGCTAATGAGAGCAGACCTCAAATCCACCACCAGTAAAGAAAAATCTACTGAGTGGACTGGATGTTGAATAATATTTTCTTTCTTTTCTAAGCAGAAAATACCACTTGATTACTGTGACCTTAAAATTACCTGTTTACTTGAGTCTGAAATGAATTGATACTAGAATTAAAGAGAGGAGTGAATAATTTTATGATATCAATCCCAGTGATATACATTTATATAAGAGCAATGTCTACATATAAATATATAAATCCATGACATTCTTAACAATATTTACTTTTGACATGAAATGTTGTTAAGGAAGAAACAAAAGATGTCTATTAGCAGACTTTTTAGAGAAATAATATGTCCTCAGCTTCTCCTACTTAATTGGGAATAATGAAGCTTTTTGTATGGCTAAGCATGCTCGAGGGCCCCTGAACTACTCTCTGGGTAAATAATCTTATTACATGTCAGCTTTACCATGCAGGTAAAATTCTCTCCTTGAGTCTTTCATCTTTAAACATTCTTTGAGGATGGAGTAAAGAACTTACTTTTTAATACAAATCATGTGTAAAATTGATCTCCAATGGAACTTTTTACTCCGAGCCTGTCTTTCTTTCTTTTGATATTGTTCTACATTGCTTAGTGGCATTTGTCACTCCCAAGCTGAGGAATTAATGACTTGTGGACCAATCTTTCTGATTAGTTGATTTCTGCTAAAGTACCTGTGGCTGAAACAGCTTATCGATTGCACGTCCTAACAAGCATATTTGCTTATTTACAGGCAGTAAAACTTCCAAGATGTGCCTAAATCATGGAAGTCCCAGGCTTAAAAATGGAGTTTTAAGGAAATATTTCGGGGCAACAGGAACTTGATCAGTCAAAGCTAATGTGGTCTATGTGGAGGGCACCACTATGACCTGGAATTTGCCTTCACTTCAAATCTTCCAATACATCAATGGATCTAGGGTTCAACAGTTTGGACCCCCAGTTCTGAAAATGAGGGCACTATCCCTTCTTGCAGAAAGGGCCTTTGGTCTGCTTTCAGTGCTCAACCAGCTTGAAGAGTGGATTTTTTTCCCCTGAGCCTAACTAGATAAGAATAAGGGGTGGGTTTATAAATAAAAGTAGGCTCTGCATACATGTCACAGTTACAAACTAAATGGCTGACTTCCCAGCCATTAGCTGAAGATCTCTGGGTTGATTGTGCCTTGGTAATTTTAGAGTAATCAGAGTGTAATTTTTTGCCCTGTGAGTAGTTATCTTTAGAAATAAACAACAATACATGATGAGGTCCTATTTCCAGGCTACCAGCCTAGAAAAACAGGCTTATTACACAGAATAAAATGGTTCCCAAATCAAGGAATTATAAAGAGAAAAGAGCTCGACTTTTGCTAAAGGACAAAAACATACCCTTATTGGTTAGAGTAAGTAGACTGGTGTCCCACGTCCACCACAAGAAGATATTTGAATATGTGGAGGAAAAAGTTGGGTCAGATGTGTCATGGGAGAAGACTGCTATGTAAACAGTAGCTCAGAAACAAAACAAAATAGGTGATCAGGGGGAAATTTGGTTCTGGGTCCCTCCCTCCCTGCCTGCCATCCTTCATTCCTTTCTTTCTTCCTTCTTAAATTTTTATTTGGTCCTAGTTTTCTTCATGTACTTATCTCCAAGTAAAACTCAATTGCAAGATGGTGAAATGTACAAAATGGTGCATAAATGATTATCTCACTTCTTTTGTTTCTTGCTTCCTCTGCCATAAGGGAAACCTGGGTCTAGGTAACTTGAAATTCTTGGAGATGTTACAGGGTTTTCTTTGCAGAACCACCAGGGCACTTGATCCAATGCACTGAAATAATTTCAGTTTCATTTCAAGGTAACAAATTTTTGATTTTTTTTTTTTTTTTTGGTACCAGGGATTGAACTCAGGGGCACTTTACCACTGAGCCACATCCCCAGCCATATATTTTATTTAGAGACAGGGTCTCACTGAGTTGCTTAGCACCTCGCTTTTGCTGAGGCTGGCTTTGAACTCACGATCCTCATGCTTCAGCCTCCCCAAGCCGCTGGGATTACAGGTGTGCGTCCTGTGCCTGGCTTGAATTACTTTTTTTTAGAAAAAGATTTCTGTAAAGCTGTATGTGTGAAACGAAGTTGGGATATTTTCACCTAATCTTTGAGCATAACCTGTTTTTTTCAGGACATTTTCACGTTCCTCAGAATTTAGACGATGACATCAAGTAAGACGAAGAATTTAGCCATACATTTCATTAGGGTAGGTAGAAATCTTTTTCGTGTGCATCAAAGCAGAAATCAAAACGTTAACAAAAATATATTTTATAGCCATTGCCATCAGGTTTTATCTATCTTTACTCTCAAGAGCAAAATGTTTGTTTAACAAATATCCTTAGATTGCCAGGTGCTGCAACTAATAATTTTGCCTTAGATTTACTAGTTTCAGACAAAACTGTATTGTGAATTCATGTACTCTTGTTTCCATGTCTTTTAATGAACAGACATTAAACCTCTATAAAGAGAGTCACTGTTCTTCAAGTTCATTTGTACAATAGTCAGTGGTTACCATAACCTAACTATAGAGTTTGCAGTAAGAATTTCTCTGGGAAATTTTATTTCAGGAAGGCATAAAAATGAGTTACTGCCCTGTAGAGTTGTATTGTTGAAGCTGGGTGGTGATAATGTTTATTTTCAATAAAACATTATTATTATTATTATTATTATTATTATTATTAGCACTGGTAAACTGCTGTACATTTAAAAGATGCTTGTAAATTCCAGGGATGGGTCTCAGAGGCAGAGTACTTGCCTTTCTATCCTTTTTTTTTTTTTAAACCTCTATTCCCTGAAAGCTTAGAATTCAGGTTTGGTTCAAATGTAATAAACATCAAAGGTTCTCAGGTGAAACTACCTTCTCTCTCTCTGGACTACAAGGCTCAGCTCCTGCTTGATTTTACTTTTTCTTTAGGTACTTGACTGCATTTTTATCTCTAAGTTTAAATTACCACCAATCTTTCCACGGGAGGAAGTAAATAGAGTAAATTCTTGGCCCTGGGTTCCATCCTGGTACCAGAGGTGGGTGGGCAAACATCAAAAAGTGATGATACTTCTAACTTACTCTAAAAAGAACTTACATTTAAAGTTATTGGAAAATAGCGTCAGGAATGAATTTGTACTTATCTCTTCTGTTTCCTGTGCCAATCAAACACATGTTGAATAAGGTGTCATATTAAACAAGGTGATGTAGTGACCCCATAATGAAAATGTCCTGACCAGAGGCGGGTGGGAACTAATTCTGTGTTTCCTCTATAACAGGGACTCGGTCTTAGCTAATTTCATGTTTGAAGCAACTTTGTAGACCATAAATAATGTGAAAGACAAGAATTTACTCTTGTAATTTACGCATATTAGGCTTGCATTTACATTCCAAAGAGCTTCAGATGAAATTATTCTAATGGTAGAAACACCTCATTCTCTGGAAAGTTGGAGGAAGGGTGTGTTTGAGCAGGCTGCTGTTTGGGACCTCCAAAACCACTGTAAAAAGAGGCAGCCGTCCTTGGCCTACCACCTGCAGAGCCTCCGTGGTGCAGCCCAGAAAATTGAGGAAGGCTGTAGTCTGGAACCTGTGTCCCAGTTAGGAACATAATGATAAGTACAAATATCTTACTAATTATGCAGTTATTATTATTATTAATTATCTACCTGAAATATCACCCTCCAAGGCCTGACTTTTAAATATCCACATCTATTTTATTTATTAATTTGTCCTACCACTGATGCTAATAATTTTCTGATGTGATGCTGAGAAAGGTATAGAATATAGGCTCAAATAACAAGGGAAAAAAAAACCAAAGATTAGCAAAGACTTATCGACTTACTTAAACCTCTCCACATGCATTTCATAGATTGATTGTCCAAATTCAAATTCTTTTTTTTGGGGGGGGTACCAGGGATTGAACTCAGGGGCACTCAACTACTCAGCCATATTCCCAGCCCTTTTTTGTATTTTATTTAAAGACAGGGTCTCACTGAGTTGCTTAGTGCCTTGCTATTGCTGAAGCTGTCTTTGAACTTGAGATCCTCCTGCCTCAGCCTCCTGAGCTGCAGGAATCACAGGCGTGCACCACCGCGCCCATCAATTGCCCAAATTCTTGAGGTTAATTTGTACTGATTTTCCAAACATGGTCATTAATCTAACTCTTGTGAAACTTTATAAAGAGAAGTATCTATGGCTATCTCATAACTCCGTATTGTTAGTAATTGTTTTAGATGTTTATATTAAGGCTTGAGTCCTTCATATCAATAAATTATTAAATGGGAAAAATTCATGGAATTTTTTCATGAAGAGATGTACATATATTTTCCAAATCTCTAGAGAGAAAGCTGTTGAAATAAAAATGGATGGTGACATACAGAGGGAAAAGGAGGGTTTCAGAAAACTGAGGGGAAAAACTTTAAACCTATTATGGTTCATAAAATATATCAGCAATTCAGTTCCCTGTTTCTTAAAATTAAGAAAGTAAACAAAAAACTTGATTCAGTTAGATATAACAAACATGATTAAGTAGAGATGCAATTGAATTTATTGGAAATAATGTAAGTTTTATGCAGATTAACTGCAAGCAGTACCTTACCAGTTTGTAATGCATTCTGGAAGATATCTACTGAATCAAATATGGGAAGATATCAAAAAATTTCATGGTGGACGCTAACAGTGATGTGAGGTCCTCCGTTATTTGCTGCTCTTTAGACATGATATTTGACAGTGTAGATCTTGGCATGTTATGCATGTTCTTTAATTTTGTGTTGTCAAAGCAAATGTTCACTATGATGAGGAATAAAGAAGAAAATAAGTGGAGTCCTGAGATGGTGTGTACAAGATGCAGGGCTGACAGCTGAGCCACCCTCTGGCCAGCCACAGCTCTGGGGCGTGGTTTTAAATGTTCATTCCCGAGTTGGCTGATTAAAAGCCTGGGCTAGGACTGTACACTGCCTGTTCAGCAGTGTTGGTGGGTAATGGCAGAAAGTTCACAGTCTGTACACAAGGCCCTCAAGGCTCACCTTAACCGTGTGTGCCGAATGTCCACATTGGTCAGGCCTCATCTCAGCTCTGCGTGGAACCTGCGGCTCTCTTCTCCGAGGGATAATGGCTCTTGATCGACTGTTTTAAAGAGTGTTAAGTTCAATGATCCTTCAGTATTCGTTTCCAACAGTCATCCGGGGGTAGTATTCTTTCTTCACACTCCTCCAAACTCCCCTGCATTAAGAAGGCGGATCACCCCAAAATGCATAGAGTGTAGAGACCAAAACAGATTTTGAAGAAATCTTTTAAAAACCATTCACAATAGAGAACTAAATAGCCCTCTCACAATATTCCTGTCTTGATAAGTTGTGAAAACAGTACTGGTTTGATAGGTTAAGTGACATTCTGCTTCTCCCTGGCAAATATTTACTCATACTTTTAAAACAATAATTAGCTAAAGGGAGGCTTGACACAAAATTAACCTAACTAATTAAGTCCTTTGTAATTTGGCAAAACATCATATCCACACATACATACAAAACACTAGTCCTGTTTTGTATTACAATTCATATCAAGAGACCATCTCCTACTTAATCATATTTGTTATATCTAACTGAATCAACTCTTAGCAAACTCTTAGATTATTTTATTTTGCATTCTGTCCAAAACCAGTGAACTGGGGTCAGTCATATTACAAAAATCTCTCACCATTTAAAAAAAACATTTAACAGAGAACTTGTCTAAAAAGCAGACATTTGGTTTTATTCTTGATATGATCACATTTGCATAAATAATATTTAGAAACAACTTTCCTGAAATAGGAACATTGCATAAAGTGACATATATTAGTATATTTACTTATAAATGATTAAGGATGGAAGGAGGGAAGGATTTATTAGTGTATGATAATTCATAGTCCAGTGACTGATATGGTACATAAATGAATTTATTCGTTGGTTTTCCTCTTTGCACTGATTTTCATGACTAAATGCATATGTTCTGACTTTTTAATGAATATATATTCTACCAGGTAGCTTTGTATTGTGTTGTGTTGGGTGGTGTGGTGTGTCATTAAAAAGGAATAGGTTGTGGATTCTGAAAGACCTGGATTCAAATCCCAGTTCTGCCAATTAGCTGTTGTGTGTTCTTGGGCAAATGACTTCCCCTTTCTGAGTTTTAGCCTTTTAATTTGCAAAACCTCAAAGGATTCTTGTGATAATAAAATTAACTACTATGTGTAAAGTACTTAGTAGAGTAGCAACTCAATTGGAAGTTGCTAATATTAATTTGAATTAAAGTCCAACACCTTGACAAGTGATCATCAATTCTTCACATACATCTAACCTCACCGAAAAATTAGGGTACAGTACAATAAACTATTTGAGCAAATTCCTATCAGTTTTGTTTTCTAAGCATATCCCATATATTAGTTTTATCTTCTTATATTGATTTTTAGCTCCTATTGGAACTTACTTTTAAACATTATAATATCTGTTTAAAAATGTGTACAAATACATTCATGTGATTCAAAATAAACAAAACATCTGCATTGAAAGGTGTTTTTTTCCTCCTGCCATAGTTTCCTTCCCCAGAAAAAAAAAACATTCAAAAATCTGTGTCATGTGTATATAATTAAACAAGTAGATACATATATTCCACACTTCCCTTTTTTTGCATGAGATTTAGTGTACTATTTAGGGTTGCCAAATGAAATTCGGCAATATTGGGGGCATACAGTAAAATCTGCAATATTGGGGGCATACAGTAAAATCTGTAATATTGGGGGCATACACTAAAAGTTAAATGGTGTTTTATCTGAAATTCAAATTTAACTGGTTACTCTGAATTTTATTTGCTAAATCTAGTATCCCTATGGTACACTTTACACTGTTTTGCATCTTATTGTCTTTTTATTTTAATTTTTTCCACATTAAATCACCTGGGATAGTTTTAAAACTCCCCAGGCCCAAGTCACACTTTCTAGAATCATTTCATCAGAATCTCTAAAGGCTGGAACTGGGCAACAGTATTTTTTATTTACATACACACACACACACACAAACACACAACCAATGAACCCATTTTAAGTATAGATTTCAGTGAATTTTGACAAATGTATGCCCCTGTTTTTAATTAACACTATATTTTGGCAATCACTCAAAAATCACTTCTTTAATTGTAAACTGTTTAGAGCAAACATGATATGTTATGCTTCTTCTCTTTCCTAGGACTTCTGTGTTTCAGACATACAGGTTGACTAATAGAGTTCTTTATTGCACTTGGTAAATAGTTTTAATGAACAAAACGAGAAATGTTATAAGTGTTTGCAACTGCAACACTCATTGCCAAAAAAAAAAAAAAAAGAAAAAGAAAAGGAAAGATTGCAAAGCAAGACTTGCGAAGTGCTTCATATCAAGAGTCCACCTCCACCTACTCCAGGTCTCTGCATTGTTGAAGGAATGCTTGGTGATCCATGGTGCTATGTGACCCCATTCATACCCATTTACACAGGAGGACCCTGAGACCCAGGTTAAGAAATTGCCCTCATAGGTAGGTAATTAGAGGAGCTAGTATTCGAGCCACATATTCTGACTGCAAAGTCTTTGTAGGGTCAGTTCTTAATCTGGCCTAATTTTGAGATTCCACCATTCTAAACATGATTCAGACTGCTGTTTTTGACTGACCAGGAGAAATGATTCAGAACGATAGTTTCTATTGCTGAGCCCATGATTCTTAGCCAAAATGCCTTCCTCAGAGAACCAGCCAATTGAAACCAAACAGGTAAAATTCCTCTGGGCTCAAGTTTCTTGATCTCCATTAAAGTCTTTGCTAGGTGGCTCTGGATTTGTGTTTGTTGGTTCACCTGCCTTGAATCACCTGAGCGTGAAGGGCTCATAAAAAGAGTTGCAAGGATGTAATTACAAATTGTGACATAGGGGAAAGGCAGTTGGGTCTTTTGCTAATGAACTTCATGATTCTCTTCAAATTGTGTGTATACCACACCCATGTTGTGATGCACAACTAAAGTGACGGGATTAAAAAGCTAAGGGTGGCTATCTTCTTGCACATGCCAATGTCTTCTTCCTCTTCCTTTATGGATGTGTTTTTTGATGTGCATGCTATAGGGACAGACCACAGAACCATTCAGTTTTCTGCAGCAGAACACACAATGTAAGTATCTATTTCAAGGTCATTTCCTGATAATGATGTCTTCCCGTAAATTTGGAAGCTTAGATCAGGAAGGAGAGAAGCCGAATTCTGTTTCTGGCTTAGCTAAGTTCATTTGTCTGTTTTTACAGCAGTTTTGAACATCTCTTACATATAGTTGATTTCTGTAAATGTTTATTGAACTATTTTGATGTTTGAAACATGAGGATATGTTCTGGGGTCATTTGGAAATGAGGAGATATCAATGGGGACATGTAAAATCAGTGGCTGTGGGGCTACACTGGGATCTTAAATTCTTTTAATTTTGACAATCTCGATTTACTTAGAAGATCTTTAGAAGATCAACTAAACTCAAAATCTTAACATTCAGCAAACAGTAGATGAGAAAGCACTGTAAGTTCTGGGAATTTAAGAGAGCCACCGAGGGCTTGATGACAGTTGTGGGTTTGCTTAAAAAAAAAAAAAAAAGATCCATGAAACCACAGTTTGAGCCATTTCAGTAGTTTGGGATTGTGTTTAGGCCAGAATCCAGAGAATAATGCTGCAACAGCAACAAAGACATTGTAAATATAATTTTCTCTGAGGACTATTTAAAAAAAAAAGAGAAAAAAATGGGAGTAGGTTACCTTCTTGGTGTTTTGCTCACTGTTCAGACTGTTAAATGGTCTGAAGATTCTCAACTCTCTTTCTCAGAGGTGTGGTGGTCACATGTGCTTTCCCATTCAGTGGGTTCTCCCCTGGCTGTTATTGCTAGTCCACCTTCTTTTGGTTGAACTATTAGCTGGTATAAGCTTAGAAAGATGTGCAGTGTTTGTCAGGAGTTTTAAATCCCCCCTTTTCCCAGCTCAGAACTTTCAGTGTGTCACACCTAACATTGTCACTCAGCCCTCCTTCAACCTGCTTCTATTTGGATTTTTGGGTAGTTTTTTGCCTTTGGCTCCTTTTACCCGTAGAATCCAATAATGCCAGTACGTCTTCATAAATGTATTTAAGCAGATCATTTTGATGTCCCCTTTCCTCCTTGCTTCTGGTTTCGGCACCTAGTGTATTAGTAAAAGTGCAGATTATTATAGATCCGGTTAAATGCCACTGGTAAAGGGCAGAGTGGTTTCCCTGGGTTAATTATTTACAATAGCCATAGAGCGCCACAAAAGTGGGCTGAGGCCAGCTACAATACAAGTACTTAGAATTTGATACAATAGCTTTAGGGCCAACTTGGAACAAAATTGTGAAGGAGGGGCCTTGACTCTTAACCCCTCTACTCTTATTTTTTTCCTTGCATCTGCCCATTGACCTTATTCTACTGTTTCCTGTTTCTCCTCTGCTTTCTCATTCAGAAATTTCACTGATAGAAATGTGCCCCACTCCAACCCTTTGTCTTCTTTTGATTATCCAACAAATGCCTCTTCTTACCAGGACTTTGCTAAGGGAAACCTTCCTTTAGGAGATTATGGGAGGTAATAAGTTATTTAATGAGTTTACCTAGTCAGTACAGATGAGCAGAACCAGTTAATATGTTCCCTCGTTGGGAACCTCTTTCCCAAGTACAGTTAATATTGCCTTTTCTTTTGGGTCTGTTAAGAATGTCATCTCAGGACAGTTGCAGGCGGTGTGGTCAGGCAGATGCTGAAGGCCAGGGCAGTCTTTCAGTGTCCCTCCAAAACCTGTCTACCAAGGCCACATTTAGGGAGCGACTCTTGGGGTACTTGGGAAAACAGGAGATTTCTATTAGTTTGCCTTTGTATCACACGGGAATGTCAAACATAACATTTATTTTAAAAATATGTTGAGATTGAAAAATAAATAAGAATTAAGTGCCAAATCCCCTATAAGATTTCTATAACTAGGGTTCTGAGAATTCAACGTAGTAGAAATTTGTCTCTAGATAGACTTTCCTCAGGTCCAGTCTCTTACTGAGCAATTAATTTATCAGCTATTGAAGAATAAAGTCTAAAGTAAAAACAGTGGTAGAATACAAACTTTATCCTTAGGATATGTATACTGTGAGCTATTTAAACCTTGTGGTGATAGTGTTTTCTTGATTTTTCCTGAAAATGCTAGATATTTTTATGCGTTAAAAATATGATTCCTACCCAGTGCAGTGGCTCACACCTGTAATCCTAGTGGCTCAGGAGGCTGAGGCCGAAGGATCTTTAGTTCAAAGCCAGCCTCAGCAATTTATCAAGGCTCTCAGCAACTTAGTGAAATCCTGTCTCAAAATAAAACTATAAAAAGGGCTGGGGATGTGGCTTAGTGGTCAAGTGCCCTTGGGTTTAATACCTGGTGCCACAAACAAACAAAAAAATTATGATCCCTGCTTTTATTTGAGGTACAGATTTTTTTATTATGTATACGTGTATCCAACGTAAAGCCTGGGTCCATTCACAGCCTTGCACGGGGTGTAGCTGAGGGTTGGGGCTAGTGCTTCTCTTGGATTCCCACTTTGATAACCTTACCCTGCAGCCCCAAAGACTCTCCAGCATCTCAGCAAAATCCTCATTAGGTATCTTTACTGTACATGGTTCTAAAAACCAAGAAAGCGAAGTAGATATTAAATACTGTCTTAACAAAAGCTGTTGATCTAGGCACAGTGGTACAAACCTGTAATCCCAGCAGCTCAGAGGCAGAGGCAGGAGGATCATGAGTTTAAAGCCAGCTTCAGCAACTTAGTGAGACCCTCAACAATCCAGTGAGACCTGTCTCAAAATAAAATATGAAAAGGGCCGGGGATGTGGCTCAGTGGGTAAGTGCCCCTGAGTGGGTAAGTGCCCCTGAGTTCAATCCCTGGTTCCAAAACAACAACAACAACAACAAAATAAAAATAAAAAATTAAAACAAAACCAAAGAGCTGTTGATGGGGTTGGGTACTATACACTTCCTCACCAGGTGCCTTGATTTTATAGCTTCCTACTAGGTCATTTTAGATTGGTTTCTTCTTTGGGTTCAGTATATAAGGTAACTGATTCTTAAATAAAGTATTTAGTTTTCTTGTCTGTACAACTAGAAGTTCTCCAAGACCCACAGTTTTTAGTACATAACCCACCAAATTTGGGGTACCAGAGCTTGTATAAGTGTATTCACCAAAGTGTTGTTGAGTGCATGTTTTGATCTGGGACCCAAAGTGAACAAGATGCACAGAGATTCTGCCCTCTCCCTTGCATTCTACCGGGAAAGGGGAAGTGATAATAAACAAGAAGACAGGTATCAGCTAGGGAGCAGCTAGAGAGCAGGACTGTAAAAATAATTAAAATAGTTGGTGAAGACTTTCTTTCTTTTGGTACCAGAGATTGAAACCAGGGGCACTTAACCAGTGAGCCACATCCCCAGCCCTTTTTAATATTTTATTTAGAGCCATGGTCTCAATGAGCTCTTAGGGCCTTGCTAAGTTGCTGAGGCTGGCTTTGAACTAGAGATCCTTCGGTCTCAGCTCTCCCCAGCCTCCAGGATTAAGGCGTGTACCACTGTGCCCACCCGGCAGAAGACTTTTCTAAATATGCACCTCTGCAAGATCTCTCTGAGGAAGAAACATTCGCGCTGAGAAATGCATAATAACAAGGAGACATTTTGTGAAAATGGGGGCAGAGCAAACGTTATAGGGGGAAAGAACAGCAAATTCAAAGACCCTGAGGCAGGATGAAACTTTGCTCCTTCAAAGAATATAATTTCAGTAGGCACAGAGAATTAGTAGAGACCATCATATAGCACTTTGTAAAGCAGACCAACGATGTTAGGCTCTATTTGCAGTTTGATGGGATAGCACTGGGGATTATTAAGTAGAACAGGAATGTGGTCTCAGTTACACTTTTAAAAGATCACTCTATTTGTTTTGAGTAATGGATGTGGGAGGGCAAAACTGGAGGCATAAGGACAAGTTAGGAGGCTCCTTCGTTGCAGGGACCCTGCCTTTTATCTACATGAGGACCCTGCTGAGGGTGAAAATGGCCGCCATTAACAGAATGGAAGGTATAAACTGGGTGTATGCTGAGCAGAGGGTTTTGTGGGACTTTAACTATTAGTCATCTTGATAGGACAGGAGAGTGGATAGTGCCTTTAATGTCATTTATTTTAATCCCCATAATAAACTATGTGCCCAGTGCATATAGGTGCCCAATGCATGTTGGTGAGTGACTGAGTGAGCGAGTGGGTCTGGAGAGCTTTGGTGTCCTTGCTTTGAGGAGGGAGCGCGCCACCCCATGCTGTGAAGTCTAATTCTTGGTGTAAGAGCACCACTGTCTACAGCTTCTTTAGGGCCCCATTGCTGTTTAAATGCTCTAACACTGTGGCATCTATTTCTCTATTTTCTTCCTTTATTTCCACTTCTCCCCTAGGTTTATTGTTCTACTTTCAGACATTCCAGAAATGCATTCGCTGTGCTAGTTTTTATCAAAGGCGGGGATCAGAGCTACCAGGGATAGTAGAGTCCTCGGGTCATGTTTTGATCTTTCCTTTGAAGGAATCCCTGCCACATCTGATGTCCAACCTCAGAAGCCGGCCATGTGGGCCATCTGTCAGGGTTCCTTTAGCCACACGGTGAAGGTGAAGGTGCCTTTCCTCTCCCACTTCCTGCAGACAGCTCCCTCCTTTGTTCTTTTCTCTCCAACATATACCTCACTTTTCTACTATGAATTACAAACGTACATTTCCAATTTGAAAACTCGGTAAGATTTGTGCTGTAAATTGTATATGTTTCTTTTTTGGCTTACTTTATTACATTCCAAGTAGACACACCTGACAAGACCAACTTAAATAGAAGACTATTAAGACTATTAAGGAGTGGATCAGAGTCCTAATGATCCTCCAGTGTGTGATGTGTCTGTGCACTTGTGTGTGTTCACGTGTTCGTGTGTGTACGTTCATGGGTGCACATGGGCTTCTGCACATGTGCAGGTGTGCATGCACCTGCCCTCACGGTGACCATGCTCGTCCTCTACAGCCAAAACCTGATATAACCCAGTCAGTGCTGTTTGCTGGAAGATAGTACGTAAGCTCCTGTCCTCATCCTCATCCTTACATTTTATCCTGTTTGTCTGCATTGCTGAAGAAAATGTAAGCTCGTCTCCCTGGAGAGAGAGGATTTCATCAGCCAGCATCTGTGAGCACCCCACAAAGGTGCCTCACCTGCAGTTGAATTTAGGAAATTAGTTTCTGTTTTAAATGCTAGGGAATGTCAGCTTTTTCAGATGATGCTGGGAGACTTTGCGGTGTCCATTATCCAGCCTTTGCTTGATTAGGAAAAAGACAATGAGTGGAGTTAACATTAGCCTGTGTTTGTCCTTCTGTAACTGTGAGCTCCATGATGAGCTGCTGCATAACATTAGGAGAGAAGGTGCCGAGAACCTTCTGTTAAAATATAAGCCCTCTCACAGTCACATACAGTGCTGTATTCCACTTTATGTACTCCACTGGAATGCAGAATCAGAGCAAATGCAAAACATTTCTATTCTGTTATTCTATGTCCTCAGAATCTATACTCCTAGAATTTCACGTGTAAGAATTTAGCTTTCACAATTATGCTTCTTTTGGGAATAATACCATCTATCAAAATGGGCTCAGATTCTAGCAGGAAAATCTTGATTTTAGCTATAAGCACCTCCCATTTATAGTTGAAACTCCTAGAATATTATAAAATAAGATGTAAAAAGAAAGATTTGGATTTTCCTTTTAAAAATTGAAGGAAGTGGCATAGGAAGAGTGTTCTCGGTCATTGGAGGAATAGATCGATTTCCAAGAATTTCTTTGCTATCCAGACATTTGACTGTGATGTGTCAGATGCAGCAAATATATGGTGTGATTAGTGGCAGCTTATTGTGATTTTTTTCCACTGTATAGTTTATATTAAATATTTAATCTTTGATTTAATGGAGTAAGTTTACTTGTCCCTTTGTTAAAATTCACTGGAATCTTACAACAACAGAAACTGTGGTCATGTTTTCCCCTTGGCCAGGAGTCATCTTTAGGGCCGTGGCTTTATGTGAATAAGATATACTATCACCAGTCTGTGTTCTTTCAGAGGCCACACACTGTGTTCTCTATATCGACTCCAGCACATGTGGGCAAAGCTCATTTTTTAAGTACTGTCTTATAACAAATTTATTTTTATAAGAACTTCAATTTTGGGATTTTTTTTTTCTTCCAATTTTGTAATTTTGTTCAGCAAGAACAGTCACTCTGGAGAAGCACAATTAAGAGAGAGTGTGTTTCCACTCAGAGATTCCTTTCTTAGCTTCAGGAAAAGTTGAGCAAAGTGTAATTCAAAATTCTAAGTGGAAAGCTTTTGATAAGTGTAATTTCAGCTCACAACTGTTGCTGGACCCAAGTTGCCCACTCAGCACTTGAAGCCGCCACTTGCAGAGGAGAGTGGGTGGGAAGGAAATCAGTTTTATTCAAGGGTTGGCATGCTGAAGGGGTGGGGAGGGGGGGGCTATCACCCCCCAAACAAAGACTATCTTAGAGAACTCAAGTTCACAGCTTGTATTTGCCTCCTAGGCCAGCCCCCCTAGAATTCTTTAGACAAAGACTATTTCTCTACAGGTGAAACATTCCACATTAAAATATATATATATATATATATTTTTTTTAAATGTGGTGCTGAGGATCGAACCCAGTGCCTCACACGTGCGAAGCAAGCACTGTACACGCTGAGCTATAACCGCAGCCCCATATTCTACTTTTTAATTAAAGAAAAAGTTTAGCAAGACCTCAGTCCACACTTTGATGGTATCTGAAGACCTTCAGATATTCTGAAAAACAAAGAAATGATTACCAGTTACGGGATCTTGGGATCAGGGTTTATGTAATTCCTTTTCCTGCAATAATTGACTCTGGCAGGTAGCATCTGAGTCATTTAAATGTGGTTTTCTTTAGAATTTACAATGCCTCCTTAAGAAGACAGAGAATAACTTAATGAGGGAAAATTTCCAAAGTAGAACTAATCTAAAAGAAGGTGGCATAAGAACAGTGGTACTGCCATTATGGCTGTTAAACTCCTCAAATTTATGAGTATTTCATAATTTCTGTCAACCCAAAGTTGTCATTAACTTCCTCAAAAATGTGCACCACCTCTAAGTTGTAAGCATATGAGGACTGCACTGCTTTTTGCTAGTACTCTCCATGGTCAGAACTGGAGTAGATCCTGAGCAAGACCCCAAGAAGCTGCCTTCTGCCCTGCTCTGATTAAACTTTAAAATGCACCAAACAGCGGGAAAGTTGGTCAGAGCTGTTAATGTCTTGATGCTTAAGCTGTAAATGTCTTGGTGCTAATGACGGCTTTTCTCACCGGGAACAGCTGGGGGTGAGAATTGACAGAGACCGTATTATGAATGTTTTATACTGGAAAATGTTAGGTGAGTTTAAGACATGGTCCATGGATGAGGTTACTGCCAAGAAGGAAACAATAGTCTCATTAATGCTGTAATTAGTCATTGTTCACTATTGTTTTTTTAATCAGATCTCCAGCAGAGCCTTAAATGGCAGAAATAATCTACTACTTTGTTAAGTAGCAGTAAAACCAGCTTTTTAAACTTTCGCCAAGGGTTTTTTTGGGGGAGAGGTGAGGGTGCTTTCTATACTACCTTTGTTCTGAGGAATTCAGTGACTTCATTTTAGGCCTTGTTGATTGTTGATTGATTAATGATTTTGTGATTTTGTTATGTTAGGGCCCAGGTCATTTTTTTTTTTAACTCCATTTCTTGGCAAGTCAGGAATGGAGAGAAATTCATGGTACCTGAATGCATTGAGCTAGTGTTTTACACAAAAGTGCAGATTAAAAACCTAAGAATTCAGAGTTAGGTAAGTGCCCCTTGGTTGGAAATGGCTATAATTCTACTCTAAACTCAGGGATGTGGATTCTAATGCCTGCCCCTTACCATTACACCACAGTCAACCTTTAATCCTGGACACCAAAACTCATCAACCGCAGCCACCAGGACAGTTCTGCTTCCATCTAAACTGAGTGACAAGGGTCCACATCCAGCCTTTGGGATCCCCTTTTCTGCCTTTTACGCATCAAGCTACAACTTTCCTGTCACCTCCTCTGTGCAGCCCTCTTGATTGTTTCTGTCCTTGCCTTCCCGCCATGCATGTGATATGAGTTTTTCTTTCTCTGAGCTCCAGTCAGACTTACAGCCTAGATTTCCCCAGGTAGACTTCATTTCAAAAACACATCAGCTTTCTATCCAACCACATAAGACTGCATAAGAGATGTATGCAAAAGACTTCTTAGTTTCTATTCAGCCTTATATATCACACACACACACACACACACACACACACACACACACACATACATATGCATATATGTATGTCAGAAATAAAAATCAAATTCAGAAATTTCCATTAACATCAACATTTACTTAATGTAGAAGGAGCCCTTATCAGGCAAATAAGCATTTTCTTAGGACTGATCCCTTCTCTGTAGCTATAATCTTTGTTCCCCCCCCCCCAGCATTTATTTTTCATAATTATGTCTTATACAATGTTTGGAGGAAAAAAGTAAACATTTTCTTCATAAAGAAGACTTAGAATTTTTACATTTCTTATTACTGGAGTTGCATGGTTGTATGAGTTATCTAGAATTATATTTAAATGGAAAAATTTTAATAATATGGAACTTGTTTTCATAGCTATCTGCCTGTGGATCCAGAGATGCTATCTAATTTGCTTCCTCACACCTCAGAGGCAGAATTTGTGGGCAGATATTTTGATTAGTATGCTTTTTCTCAGATAATGTAGCAAAACAGCAGAACTTTGGCATGACTTCCTGAAAGCATCAGCCAACAAGAAAATTAACCATTTTGCACAATTATCAGACAAATACCTGAAAATTTGGTAAAGTATCTTATTAAACAAGCATGTGCTGGGAGGGAGGAGGGGAGATGTGGGTCACAGAATATAAAAGTTCAGTAAGGAGGAATAAGTTTAAGAGAACCACAGGGCACCATGGCTGTGGCTAATAATAATTATATTCTTGACAATTGCTAAGAAAGTAGGTTTTAAGTATTCTCATTGTGAAAAAGATTTTGTGCAGTAATGCGTTTGTTAACTAGCCCAATTTGGTCATTTTGCAACATTTCAAAACGTGTTGCACACTCTAAATATATATAATTTTTACTTGTTGATTTAAAAATAAATAAAATGTTTTTAAAACCACAAGTACACCTTTAATTTAAAACCACGTCTTTTTCTATAGGAAGACAATAAGAGTAGAAACTTCAATTTACAAATATAAATATAAAATCTTTTCCTATATCATATAACCCTAAGAAGAACAGAGATGGATTGACTCTTCAGAGAGTGGTGTTTTCTTATAGGTCAAGGAATTGTGCTATGATTGGCGCTGGTTAGTCTTGAAACAGGTGCCCATGGTAGGCAGGGAAGCTTCTTCCCACACAGGCACATATTAAGAAAAGACACATCTTTATGGGTGTGGTCCTCTTCTCTCTCAGTAGCCATAGATTGAAAATGAAAGTTGGAATAAGGGTTACTGATCTTGGTGAAATGGTTGGATCATATGGGGAGCATGAAAAGATGCAAATGGTTTTGTCTCACCATCAGGATTCAGATTTACTAGGTTTAGAGGTTGTGGCCAATGCATTGGGAGTTCTAAAAGCAGCCAAGCTTGAGAACTACCAAGTTCAGAAAACCAATTTTCTGCTCTTGGTGAATAATCTCAGAAAGGCATGGGCTTATGTGCATGTACTTCCTCATCTTTTCAACGGGGGTTATTTCTGCTTTATTGCATCACTAGGTTTTTCAGTCCTTGAAGAGATATACAGGGAAAAGATCCTTTCACTGAACAGCTTTGTAGAAATTTAAGGAATTTATTTACTTATTTTACATTTATTTTTCTTGGTCCCTAGCTGAAATCCTGGATAAAAGGATCTCAGAAAATAATTTTTAAAAACTGGTTTCCAAAGAAAAAAATGAGCCATGTAATCCACTTGTGAAGAGTAGCAGAAGAGCTTTTCAGGTTAAATATGAAGGCTTTGAGAAAATTCTTGAAGTTTGGTTTGCTAAATTCAAATATTTATGTAACATCTTCAGTGCATGTATGTTTTGTTTTGTTTTGTTTTTGTAGTGTTGGGGATTAACCCAGGGCCTTGTGCATGCCAGGCAAGCACTCTACCAACTGAGGTATATCCCCAGCCCCAGTGCATGTGTTTTGAGTGAATAAAGTTATAAGATTTCAAGAACTACTCTTAGTTTTCAAGGAAACAAAACTGAATATGCAAGGAAACAAAATTACATGTAACTGGGCAACATGAAGGGAATTGTAATGGCTATTTAGCACAATCCATCAGTGCCAAGGTTTGCCGATCACAATCAGCTAGAGGAAATTGCTCTAAACTGTAACCAGATCAAATTAGATAAATTGTCTCCTTTCTTGACCAATGGGTTTTGCTACAAGGGGTTGCTGAAAGGAGTTACAGAGTCTCAACCTTCTGGAACAGGCTGTAGATGCAGGTCTAGATAAACAATAATGGAAAAAAAATTCCATTTGGGCTGCTGTTCTCTCCTGCTTTAGGGGAATATTTAATCTCTAAATTCCAAGACCTTCTTACAGAGATTTTGATTTGTCCCATCTGGAAAGGCCCTGGAGTTTTTATTTTTAAACCTCCCCAGGGTATATTGATGGCCACCTATTTTAGAGATCCACCGGATTAAGTATCTCTCAAGTTCCACTCCAGTGTTGAGTACCCAGGTAGTCAACCCATCCTGCTGTTTCTCAGTGATTTTCAACTAATCTCATTTGTGAGCACATTTATAAAGTAGATTGGTTATCAGAATCCTGTCAAATAATCACTATTTTAATAACAAAAGAAATAACTGTGTGATCATTAGCTTTATAGCATACATTCTACAAGCCATTTCCTTTAGGTTTCAAGCAAGTATCCATGTTTGGATATGCATAATTCTTACTAGTAAGTTACTGCATGATAAACAAGTATTAATGAATACCTAGTCAGTGGTGCTAGGTACTGATACTAGGTGCTAGGTCAAAAAGTTATTTGTAAAAGGAAATGTAGTATTCTTACCTTGTTGGGGTTTTAATAACAGCTTTATCAAGTTAAAATTCATATGTCATAAAATCTGTCCTTTTAACATTAAAATTTGGTGCTTTTAGTGTATTCACAAAGTTGTGCCAGAATCTAAATCTAAAACATTTTAATTAGTCTCCCTGCCACCCAAAGCCCCCATCCTTTAGCTGTCACTCACCTTTCCTCCTCTGGGCAGCTCCTGGTAAACACTGACATTCTGTCTGTAGGGATTTGTCCATTCTGGACATTTCATATGAATGGAATCATTAAATATTCAGTCTTTTGCTTCTGGCCTTTTTCCCCTTAGCAATGTTTTCACGATTTTTCCGTGTTGTAGCATGTGTCAGTACTTCTGCCCTTTCTTTGGCGGAATGACTTCTATTTATGGTCACACCACATTTTGTTTCCACATTTAGTGGATGAGCTTTTCTTTTGCTTCCAATTCGGTGCTTGTATAAGTGATTCTGCAGTGAGCATTCATTCACATACAAGTTTGGGGGTGGACATATATTTTCATTTCTCAATTCCATTCCTAGGTCACATGTGAAGTTTGTGTTTAAGTTTTTGAGGAATGACCAAACTCTTTTTCAGAGTAGATGAGCCCTTCATTCCTGCTAGCCACGTAAAAGGTTTCATTTGCTGCAATCCCTCCTTCACTTCTTAGTATTGATGTCTGTGTTACAGGTGCCTAGTGGGTGTGAAGTAGTGTGTCACTGTGGGTTGGATTTCAGTACTTTTCTAACAACTGCTGCTCTTTTAGTATCAGTTTGTGGCCATTTGTATACAGTCTTTGGAGAAATACTTGTTCAAATCCTTAGCCCATTTAAAAATTTTTTAAAATTTTTATTATTATTATTATTTTTTTAGTGTTGAGTTGTAGGAAATTTTTGTGTGGTTTGGATACAAGTCCTTCATCAGATATATGGTTTGAATTTTTTTTTCACCTAGTCTGGTAGTTGTATTTTCACTTTTTATGGTGTCTTTTGGAGTGTACAAGTTTTTATCTTTTTTTTTTTTAGGGTGGGGGGGTCACTTTTTCTTTTTTAACCTAAGAAACCATTGCCTAATTCAAAGTCATGAACATTTACTCTTATGTATTCTTCTAAGAATTTTAGAGCTTTAACTCTTACATTTAGGTCTGTGTTCCATTTTGAGCCCATTTTTTTTTTTTTCTATCTGGTGCCACAGCACCTAGGTAAATAGACTTCTTTCCCTTTGCATTGTCTTAGAACCCTTGTCACAATTGACCATAAACGTTAGAACCAAGAGTTTCAAAGTAAATTCTCTTCCAGTGACTTACATGTCTGTCTTTAGGCCTGTGCCATACTGTCTGGACTCTGTAACTTTGTGGTAAGTTTTGAAATTGGGAAATATGAACTCTATAGCTTTGATGTTGTTTTTTAGTTAAGAATGTTTTGATTATTCCATTTTCCTTGCACTTGCACATGAATTTTAGGATCAACTTCTCATTTCTGGGGAAAAACAAAAAGAAAGAAAGGTAGGTTTTGATGGGGATTGAATTGACTGTGCTTCTGGGTTGCCTTAAGGTAGAACTTAGAGCTTAAAACAGAACCTAATGTATAAGAAGGCAGTGCCACTGTTAGATATCATTATTCTATTATTACGTGAGTTGTCTCAAATATCCCTTTCCTATTGATTGACAATTTTTGCTGTTTTTCCTGCCATGGCGTGTGTGTGTGTGTATGTGTGTGTGTGTGTGTGGCAGTTTTCATAGTCATGATTTACTTCCTTTGATTAAAAAAATTATTAATTTATGTGAAAATTATGTTACATGGTGCATCTTATAAGAATAGCCTAGTGATTGCCTGAATTGACTGTCTGAAGAAAAAAAAACAACATAAAATCCTGCAGCATCATGTTTTAGAGAAGCATCTATAAAGCTTCTAACTACTATTTCTGGATTTCATGATATCTCTAACTGAAGAATAGCATTTGAAGATGCTGTTATTACAAACCATACAAGAATTATTCTTCATTTGACTTAATATAGTGTAAGTTGAACAAGAATCATGTTCATGATTCTTGACAGGAGACATGTTAACATCCACAGGGCAACTTTTTGAGGATTTATTTATTTATTTATTTTGGTATTGGTGTATTTTTTTTAAATTCTGATTTGTTATATATGACAGCAGAATGCATTACAATTCACATTACACATATAGAACACAATTCATATCTCTGATTTTATACAAAGTATATTTGCACCACTCATGTCTTCATACATGTACTTTGGATAGTCATGTCCATCTCATTCCACGATCATTTCTAACCCTCTGCCCCCTTCCTTCCCCTCCCACCCCTCTTCCCTACCTAGAGTTTGCCTATTCCTTCCATGTTTCCCCTCCCTATCCCACTACAAGTCAGCATCCTTATAGCAGAGAAAACAGTCGGCATTCGGTTTTTTAGAATTGGCTAACTTCACTTAGCATTATCTTTTTTTGAGGATTTAGAGAAAATTGCAACATCTTAGAGTGAAGTTAATGTTAAATGTCCATAACTATTTAGCAGTAGAGAAATATATATAGCCCATAATATTGTAACCATATGGCTATCTTTCAAGACTGCAATTTGTGAGTCTGATGTAAATGATGCAGGACATTCTATTTGAAATAGGTGCTCTTTCCATGGTGCTATCTTAGCTATAATTAAATCTACTGTCCAATTGTTTCACATTGGAAAATAGAGACACATATCTGAAGTTGGCATATCAACAGTCTGGAAAATTTATATCAGTGAAGATTTTATCCAAAAAAGTAAAAAAGGATCATTCTGAGTGATACAGAATCAGATGATTATTCATCAAATTAGACCATACAATTGGAGGAGCTGACCAGGCTATCTGTGAAGCCTATAGATCTTAATCTTGTGTTATAGCTGAAATCAGCCAAGTCAGGGTCAAGAACAAAAAAATGGACATGAAACAGGGGAAGAAGAGCAAGGTCTTAATGGGAACCCATGAGTGCACCCTGGATCCAGGAGGACAAGTGGGGCTCTTCATCTCTCACCCCTGCAGTACTCAGCAGTGCAGATGCAGGTGATTTGCTAAATAAACTGTTGTTTCCTCCCATGTTACTGTGGGCACTGGGCCCACTTCATGACCCGGGGCATGCTGTGGGGTTGCACACATGCAGGTTCCCAGGAAGTCAGTGAAGTTCTCAGCAATCTTGCTGAATCAAGAGGTATTTTCAGGCTATCAGCATCTTATGATACCCCTCAACTACTTTTACCCTTAAACGCAGGCCTGCAGAGAGGTTTCTCTGAATCTGAAACAGAAAGTTTGTACAGTATGGTTTTTTTTTTTTTCCTCCTGACCATTTATTTGCTCATGGGAAGCCAAAAGCCTGAATCGATTTAACTCTGACATTTGGGTCTCACCAGCTCACCAGTGTGTTAAGCACACATCCCTAGAGGTTCGCTTTTTATCATGGGTGCACCTGAGCTGCAGGGTTCCTGTCAGGCCTTTGCTCTCACATCCTTCTCAGAAAGGTCCCACCCAGAACACGTGTCCAGATTATACTGCAGCTGGGGACAAAGCAGCCTTGTGCCTGACTCCTGCCAAGTTATAAAAATCCAGTAGGGAAATATATGAAAAGCATTGATCTGAATGGATTGATGTTAGTGAGCAGAGTGAATTTAGAAGGTACAGTATAGGACTGAAAGGACTTTCTATGGATAAAATGAATGATGGCAAGAAATAGAGGATTGACAGACTGGTTTATAGTATAGATTTTGAGGGTCAAGATCTGTGTGTTTTCATTTGTTCCCTAAAGTCTTCCAGAAATGAGCACAGATATTCAGAATTAGATATACCATCTTGGATATCAAAATAGAGGATATTTTGAAATTCATACGAGAGTAATTTGTACGATTACATTAGAATTTCCAGATGAAGTGGTTGATATTATACCAAATCACAACTTTGCAAAATTAAATAAAAACAAGATTAAATGGATCAATTATTAAGGAAGAAATAGACATGGTGACATTTTAGAAACACTTTCACAGAAAAATCACTAGGACTAGATGTTGCCACACAGAAATTCTTTCAAATCTTTAAAATATCAGATAATTTCAATATCGAAATATTCCAGAGCACCGAAAAAGGAGAAGTTTATATTTTATAAACTGAACACAATTCAAAGCTCAAAATCAAAGACTATTTTTCCCAAAAGCCCCATGGATTTTTCTAATGAATACTAATGAAATAACTAGAAAAAATTTAAGAAACAGACCAAACAGTGTATTAAAAATTGAGGCATTGGGAACAAGTGAAATTTATGTCATAAATGTAAAAATCGTTCTATAAATGCAATCTATTAAAAATTTATCAAAATTTAAGATAGTACTGTCAAAATATATCAAATGAAATAAGGAGAAAAGTAAAGGGATCATCTCAATAGAAGAAAAAAGGGCAATTGAAAAATCCAATAATTACTCATATTAATTCAGTCAGCTAAATGGAAAAATACTGCAGAATTTCCAGCTGGGAGCCACAATAATGAAGCCCACTGTGTCTGCTTCTCTTTAATTTTATAATAGAGTTACTAACCAGTGAAAGTAGAACTAGAGAAAAAAATGAAAGCATAAAAATTTGAAAGGAAAACTAAAACTCTATTAAGAAAGGGTGTGATTATGCACTAGAAAGTTCAAAATAGTGAATTGAAAAATCATTATCATCAAAGAAAATTTAGCAGAGAATTGGGTAATAAAACCACTTCACAAAAGCTGACAATAGATAACAAACAAGATGATAAATCGAGCCCAAATTTAAGAAAACAAATAAAAGAAATGTTTAGGCATAAACAATAAAGATATCCAAAACCTGAAGGAAAAAAAAACCATGAAGTAATTAAGGTCATAGTAGACTATTTGGCCACATGGATAAATATGTCATGTCTTGGGATGGGAAAATTCAAATCATAAAGATGTCAGGGAAAGGACAAGGAGGAGAGGATAACCCTCTCAGTAAAAAGTACTGCATGACAAGACAGTCAGGCTAGGAGTCAGAAGAGAAAAATCTAGAAACAGACACAATTATGCATCAAAGTTTACAGGACAGGGATGGCACCTCAAATCAATGATGAAGAATGGATTTTTAAATAAGTCATATTGCAACAGCTAGAAGAGAAATTTGGGTCAATTCTTTATACTATCCATTATAATAAATTCTAGGTGAGGGAGAGATTTAATGTAAAATTGAAACTATGTAAGGACTGTAGGAACACCTATATCCTGAGCTTGGAAACCTTCCTAATTGACAGAATTTTATTCTGATCACCCAAAACAGTCTTAGCAGCTATAACAGAAGTGTTTTGGGTGGCATAAACACCACAATAAAGAGACAAATGGGGAAAAGTATTTGCATCTGAAATAATTAAGTTTTCATTTCCTAACATACAAACAATTTCTATGTATAGAACAGATAAAATCATTTTTTTAAAAAATAGGCAAGAGATATGAGGCCTTCATTCACAAAGATAAAAAAATAAAATAAAATAACCCTTTAACCTCTGAAAAAATGCTTGACCTTGATTGTTGTAGGTGAAATTATAAGTAAACTGTATTAATATATGATTTCTGACCTATCAAATTCTCAAAAAGCCAAATGTTTGATAGTTGTCTCTCATGATTTAGTCAATGCCAAGAGCACCAAAGTGGAGAGATCTCATTTTATAGTTTATATTGAATTATTCTTAAAAATGTTATGATGTCTGGTATTTTCTTTGGGAAAAAAAATAAAAGTCTCATGGTTTAAGGTAGATGAAACAAGACTGACCGTGCATTGGTAACTTAGAAACTGGGTGGTGGTGGGGGGTCTATTATACTCTTATAATTCCTCAAATTTAGTATGTGTTTGAAATTTTCCATAATAAAAAGTCAGGTAAAGAAATGTGCATAATTTCAAAAGATACTGTCAAACTAACTCAGATGAAATTGTTACTTAGAGAAAAAATAATTTGGAGAAAAAAAATTACTCATTGACTTAGAAACAAATTTAATGGGTGGGAATCATGACAATATACTGCCTGTGCTGGAATTTTTACCCTTTATTTCTAGAACAAGTAAGCTGAACTTCAGAGCTCAATAAATTCTAGGTTAATCTCTATTTTATATTAAAGCCTTTGGTCACAGATGAAATAAAATAGATCATCTTATTTTTCAAAAAATTGATCTGATTGCTCCAGTGGACCACTGACCACTGGATTAAGTAAATGTTCAGGTAGGTTGACATTGATTTATATTTGCTATTTAGTCTGAACCTTCCTTATAAACTCTCATCTATTAATAATTCTGAATGGCCTTTCAGAAGAATTGAAATAAAAATGAATGGCAATGGACCTTTCTAACAGAAAAAAAGGATGTTATAAAATATACTAGAGAATTAATTTGTAATTTAATTTTAATTGATTTACACCCCCCGCCCCAAGTAGCGTGCCTTCAGTTCCTTTGATGCATAGGTTACAAATCCAGAATAATTCAGCCATCTGTAATTTAGTTCTAAGCTTCTGGTATATTGTGGCAATGGGAAGATACAAGGTCAGTTAATGGGTCAGGCTGTCATTCAGTCAGTGGTGCCTTGCTTTGAGAGTCCCAGAAGACACAATGCACCTACTGGAGCCCAATGCAGCCAATCAAATAAAAATTAATGAGGAAATAAAAACATCTTTCCATCTTATGCTCAATAGCTTTATTTTATTGACATGATCTACACGGAATGCACTAATACTTTATGAACCTACTATTTTAAGCTTTCCAAAGTGCCTTAAGAATATTGAGTTGGCTTCTATTAATTTAATAAGTTAAAGTCACATGGTCATAAGCTTGTCATGGCATTCTCGAGATTGTTTTTCCGTGTACTAGCAAAGAACACTGTTAATTCCATCATCCGTAGTCATTGATATATCAAGGTGGCATTTGTTAAGCTCCCTTGTAGAGAATAAGGAATGTACCTTGAGATCCAGGGAAATAAGAGGGTGTGTGTTAGATGGACAAATGGATGGATCCCTGTTCTCTGAGCCCTGTCCTCTTCAGCTGACGATTTTACATTTTCTCAGTCAGCACACTCTCATCTTCAAAGACTACAGTACCTCTGTGCTTTATCTTTTTCTAGGGTTATTTGAAACTATTCCTGTGAAGACATAAATATTCTATTTTGAGAAGATTTTCATACTCTTGCACTACTTAAAAAGGAAAAGTCATCTCAGGAAGTCAGATCTGGGAAGTGCCATAGTGATCATTTAACCTAAACACTCACACATAAACAGGAATTCAAATCCTGAATTTGGATGGACACCATTTGCACCAACTTACTCATGAGACTCATGTCATTAATCACAACATTGGTCTGGCTTGGAAGAGTTTAAATGTATTTTTATACTCAACAAATATGTGTTGAGCTCCCACATGCCAGTTACTATGCTGGGCTCTGTGAATCTAGCAATGGACAGAGGAGATTAAGTCCCTCCACTAATAGAACTTATGGTGAACAAGAATAACGGGGGATTGGGGGTGGGGTGCAAACACAGAGAACCCACGGGCAGCCTCATTTGAGATATTCTGGCTGTGAAAATTATGTTCCTGGCCATACAAGAAAATTCCCTTCTCCCATAGAATGAAAATATTTCTATCTGTATCTATCAAACACATTTTTTGTTATTTCAAATTAAAATAAACAAGAGTCATGGATTTTCCTCAGAAATTTGTAGTCGCTCCCACAAGCCATGTATCACCTCAGCAGGTGGCTTCTCATCTAAAAACTGAGGGGCTCGACCAGGTGATTGCTTGGGCTTTTTTATGCTTTTTAGACTCCATTCAGCAGAGCCTCATGGGTGACATCTATTTCAATTCTTTTCCTTGCTTCTCCAACCCCTCACCTGTCCTCTGTGGGGGTGGCACTTTAGTTTCTGTATCTCCTGGCTCTTCAGACTCTGTGATATGGCTGTGACACTGTGATAGGGGCCAAGAGCCATACCAATCCCCAGAACACTGCAATCTTCTAGCTTTTTCTTCCCTTTTAGATCCAGAGAGCCGAGAACTACAAGACCATCCATCATTGTGCCAGAATATACAAGAATGTTAAAGGTGTCCACTTCCTGCCCTTTGAGGATCATTTCTTAGCCTGGTTGTCAGAAAAAGAAACCTTGCCAAGACTTTTATTTTTCTTGGTGCTATATTTGCTGTACCAAGGATAAAATATCAAGGTCATAAGATACTAGGACTCAGAAAATCACATAATAATAAAAAGAGAGGCTGAACCAAATAAAAGAAAATATGGGAAAGAAAGAGGGAGAGAAAAGAGGGTAGTTAAAAGTTGTTCAAAAAAAAAAAAAACACCTTAAAGATAAACTGTCTTATACTTTAGCTCAACTTGTCAAATAGGGTATTGGAAATACTAAATAAAGGGTTTCAACAGGGCCAAGCTTTGCTTAATTTGGGGTGGTATTTATGTTAAATGCCACAAAGTGTCTGCCACTCTTTATATATACAAAAGGGACAGTGTGGGCCACAGTGAAAATGACCTGTGTTGGCTTGCATCACTCGCTCTGGATTAGAATTTGACTGGGCTGCAGCCCCAGTATTGTCCCAGGCAGGTTTACATATAAATAACAGAGGATGTACTAGCTGCCAATTAGGAGTACATGGTAGATCATGCAGCTGATAAGTGGTTAATAGTCTCATTCTACAAGGGGGAAGCAATCTCCCATGCAATGGCCCTGCTTCTCTCTCCTCCCCCTACCTTAACCCCTCCCTGTGCTGGAAGGGTCAATGCAAGTTTGCCTTCCTGTTAAGTCTTGTCCGGGAAACTGCAGTTCACAAGGGCCACTGCTGTGTTTGAATGGACTCATTTATCAATCATGTTCCATCTTGAAAGCTTATGTTGTTTACTTGCAGCCTTAGAGTGTATTCATATCTTGTCTGAAGCCACTTTGGGCATTACATTTTTTTTTGTTTGTTTTTTAGTTTTTAATCTTTGGGTGTAACTCTATGTATTGAAGGTGTTTCACTAGATTTGTTCAAGATTTAGTTTTTCTTGAGACTGTCTCATACACACACACACACACACACACACACAAAGCATAATTAACTTGAAGAAAAATTTAAAGGATGCTGAAGTACCCTTTGACTCTGTTCTCTTCATTCCTCGTGGAACCACAGTGTTCTGTTCTCCAGCCTTATCTTCCATTGAGGCAGCCAGAAAATAGAAATCTTAAATAGTCATTTGCCGTGGTCCGACTGGGCTGCCTAAGTCCAGGCTGGGCAAAATAACCAAGAGGTGACAAGCAACTTGAAGGTTGAAGCAGGAACTACTTTATTGCGAGTGAACTCAGCAGGAACTGAGAACTCAAAGTAGCAGGCACCGCTTCTCTGCGGGACAGCAGAGGTACATAGACCCAACTAATTACACACAGCTTAACTTAATTGACATCATCTAGACACAGCAGTCAGTCGTTAAGGAATCCTCATCATCTTAATGGCTCGCTGGCGTTACTTCACAAACCACTCCTCCTAGCATACTGCCAGGCACCATCTTAACTTGGTTGTGGCCCTCATCAGTCGTTGACTGCTAACTTACATGACAGAGTAAACGCATGGACATCACGGACCTCATTTTCTTATATGTAGAAAAGTATTACAATGATCTAGTTTTTTAGACATGTCCATGTGACAGATTGTTATTTAAATTCAGTTTCAATCTCTTCAGAACTTTGGAAGAATGAAATCTTTTCCAGATCTTCACAGGTAGGTCAATAGTTTTCTTTTTCACATGATAATGAGAGCAACTTTTTCCATTCTAGAAAAATCTTTGTAGGCCTTCCTCTACATAGGATATGACACACTGGGTTCTGGAACCCATCAATCAGAAAGTTGTACTAAATAGCAAATCATTCTTCTAAACTCAAAGTGGAAACTTCACCAAGTATCCAGTACTCTATGCTGTCCTTCTAGCGTGTTCTGGTGTTCTCCATGTACCCAAGGCAGGGGCATCTGGCATTAGTTTGTGGCTCATCCTTCCTCATAATCAGGAGAGATTAGAGCCCTGGAAAAAAATGGCAAGTAACGTCGTTCCTTCAGACAGCAGAAGTATTGCAGAACTACCATTTCTATACTTTCTGACAGCCCTTCCTCTTTCTCAAGGTCTGGAAAATATATATAAAAGTATGTAGCCAAACGCAGCAGAAGTTGGAAAGGAGAAGCTTTGGTGTTTCAAAAAAGAAGATTTCTCACCCCTGCTTTTAAAATGATTTCAAATTGATGTTTTAAAGGTTATTATACCAGTTGTTAAATTTTTAGAATTAAAAAGGAATATTTTGTATGCACATAATAGCGAACTCCTCCTGCATGATTAGATGCAAAATATACCCCTAGGCTGTTCTCTTCCATTATCTGCAAGTAATTGTCTCTCTCTCTCTCGAATCTCTATGTCATCTTGCGCTGCCATTTCTGTTCCTGAGACTCTCTTTTCTTCCTAGCACCATCTTCCAACTGCCAAAGGGCACTGATTTTGAAACAAATGTTTTTGGCTTTCTAACTTAATTTCTGCCATTGCTGTGGCCATGACTATTTCACATTTTTTTTTAAATTATGTGACACGATGTAAAAAGGTTTATACTGAGTGAAATGACAGATATGCCCTCACCTTTGAAGCTGCTTTGATCAAGTTAGTTCTGAATTGAGCAGAACAGAGGCATTTGATTTTTTTTAACCTTGGAAATTACATTTATGTTGTATTTAGGAGGCAAAGGAAAATCAACTTTAATCATAAAATGCTTGTTTTTCCTCTCTTACTCAGGCCTACCAACGCCATCACTATGACCGATGGGGACTATGACTATCTGATTAAACTCCTGGCCCTTGGAGATTCAGGGGTTGGGAAGACGACATTTCTTTATAGATACACAGATAATAAATTCAACCCTAAATTCATCACTACAGTGGGAATAGATTTCCGGGAAAAACGTGTGGTAAGTTTTTAATCTTACTGTTCACCTTGTTGCTTCTCATCCTGTATAAAGTAAGAATGAAGAAACTACGTATGTGGCACTGAGAAGTGTCTTTTATCACACAGAACTCATATCCTGACTCTAGAGTATTATTTACTTCTTTCTTTTTTTTTGGCTATAAATAACATTTTGCTAGAAAAATATTGAATGGCATAATCTCTTGTCTCCAAAGGTATACAAGGCAAATAAATAACTTTTGGATTTGTGTAGTGTGTTTCCTATGAATTCTTTTTTAAAAAATATTTTTTATTTTTTAGTTGTAGTTGGACACAATATCTTTAATTAATTCGTTTCTTTTGATGTGGTGTTGAGGATTGAATCCAGGGCCTCACCCGTGCTAGGCAAGCGCTCTACCGCTAAGCCACAACCCCAGCCCTCCTATGAATTTTTAAGAAATTTTTCCAAATTTGAGTTATTCAGGATCCAAAAAAAAAAAAAAAAATTAACTCCTGATCTGAGTTAAATTCATCAAAAAGACCAAGTGTAAGTCTTGCTTGTAACAAAGAGGTTAAAATCATGATTGGCAAATAGCTGGAACATGAGCTCTGTAAGTTCTTGCTGCATTTTTATTTACGTGGAGCCTCAGCCATCAATCACTGGCTTATTATGAACAGAATGTGAGACCGATTTCATGCTCTTTTCCAAGATAAGGGAGTTTAAGTGAGAATCACAACCACCCTTCTCCTATGCTAGACACTAATGACAGGAATAAGGATATTGTGACATGTGAGACATGCAGCATAGGCCCATAAGCTTAGCCAGATTTCTTGCCACCCAAGTTTTCCCGACTGCCAAGATGGCTGTGGCTCCCAGTTGATGTCACAAATCCACTCATTCCTTGAGAATTCAGAAAGAAAACAAAGGAAATGGGTGCTGGAAGGCCACTGCCTGAGACTTTGAGTCATGACCCGTACTTTATCTCAAAGTCCACACCTTGCAGTGGAGTTTAAGCAAACTTGCTTGCTTCAGGTTAGCTTGAGTTCTCCCCTCCCCAATGTCCTCACTCATCTGCATATAAAGCCTTGCAAAATTTTCCCTTGAAGACATTTTTCACTAAGCCAATAAACTTACTTAAAAAGCCCCTTTGAAGAAATGGCTAGTTAAAAGAAGGCCTGAAATGTCCTGTGTTAACTTACTGAGAAATTCTGTGTATATTTCACAGCTCAGTTATTTGGAAAGTCCATTTCCACTCTTGATGAAATTCAGGTATTTGTAAAACACTTTACTGTTTAAAAAAATACTTTCCCCTTTGTAATTTCATTTTAGTTTGCAGTAACTCTGCTAAGCAGGAAGGGATTATAGGACTCAGTTTGCAGATAAAAATATTAGACTTGGGTTAAATGAGGGGTTGATTTTTGAACCTAGAACTTGTGTCCTAAATTTGATGTTTGTTGCCTCTATAAGGAAATGACAGAAAGTATCTAATTTAAGTTTGCAATATGGTTAAATGGCATTGGAAATCATACTTGAACTTGACATTTAAAAGTTATATATGTAATTTGTGGGAAAAAATGGAGCAAATATTTATTCTGTACTATGAACTTTGATTATAGTAATCAAGAGAAAACATATTGATGGAACCCAGAGAATTAGAATGTTGACAAGAATCCAAAGCAATATTAACTGAGGGGAATTTTATCTTTCAGGTTTATAACACACAAGGACCAAATGGATCTTCGGGGAAAGCATTCAAGGTGCATCTGCAGCTTTGGGACACTGCAGGACAAGAGAGGTAATAGGAAATCTCTTTGTTTCTAGTGATATATAGCCCAGAAAAAAAATTATTTTAAATGAATGCTGGATATGAACTTGAAAAACAAATCATATGCTAGTATTCTCCTGGTGTAAAAACTGACATTTGTTTTGGCCAGGGATGGGAGTAACCAGGGATTGAACTCAGGGCGATTCAACCACTGAGCCACATCCCCAGCCCTATTTTGTATTTGAGACAGGGTCTCACTGTGTTGCTTAGTGCCTTGCTGTTGCTGAGGCTGGCTTTGAACTTATGATCCTCCAGCCTCAGCCTCCAGAGTCTCTGGGATTACAGGCGTGTACCACCGTACCCGGCTTAAAAATTGACATTTTATTGAGAAATAAAAATAAATGATTTCTAGTTAACTAATAATACTAGCATTGTGGAGCTCCTACAGATACAGAGATCAGATTCAAGTAAATTTGACTCTGCTTCTACTAGGAAAAAGCCTCTCCAGGGTTACTTGCATGAAGATGTGAAAATGCTGTTATAAGCGCTACTTGAGGTGGGAGTTGACAGACCATTCTCCTCTCTTCCTATTCTTCTGTGAAGCTTTGGTCCCCTGCCAAGTGACTGACTTGACTCTCTCAGATTTTGGTTATATCTTTGCCCTCCATCTAGAATCTTGAACTCCCTTCCCACCTTTCTCAATGTTCCCCTGTCACCAGGCCTGGCTCAAATTTCACCTCCTCGTGAAGCCTCTCTGAGCACCCCAGCTGAAACAAACGGCCACTTTTTTCTGAACACCTGTGGCCCCTGTCTTGCCCCCTTACATTACTAAATTAATTAAATACCACTTTGTAAAAAGGCAAATCTTCTATTTCTACCTCGAACTGCTCTATATTGATTCTCTTGTGGTTTTCTCATCCCATCAAAATTTCGAGCTTTCTAAGGGCAGAGACTTTATCTGGGGCTTCAGCATCAGCCCCAATACAGTGTCCAGGATCATGGATACTCAGTACCCAGGAGTGTTGGTTGCTTCGAGCTGGAGGTATCATTCCATTATTTAATAAAAATGCATTTCTTTAGTTTCTTTTGGATCTAATATTTTGAAGAGTCAGAGTTAATAAAGCTTTTCAACAATGGATCAAAAAAAAAAATTTAAATCGGCAATAGATGGACAGCAGAGATGTTGAGAAGGTACATACCTCCAAATCCTGCATCGCGTGTCTTAGAATGCTCATGCTTGTAAACACTTCCATTTTTGAAATGCATCCAAAGTGTTCTCACTTTCAGTGGGTGTAAACGTCAGGAGAGGTGCTGGGCCCTCTCCGTTAGCTTTTTTGACTGTGAATTCCATTTACACACACCCTTCAACACTACTGCTTCCTCGGAAGCTGCTCCTCCTGCGAGTCTCTGTTCGTGTGTCAGTTTTGTTGTCACCAAGATGGATGCTGTATAGACCAATTTAATTCATTTTTGAAGAAGTAATAGGGGAAAATGTGGTTCCCATATGTCCTCGCACATGAGATGTCAGCGTAGCATGATGGCAGGCTTCTCTCATCTGTCCCCCTGAGACAGCTGCGCTGTGAGGGACATGGGGAATACTAGGGGCAGTCTTAGAAACACTTGGGTTCCTCATCCCCTGAGAATGCAGCGTTCTGTGTATGTGGGGCGTAGCTAAGCAACGAGATCAGCCATGCCTCACACCTCGGCCCTGTGCCTCAGGACATCTGGCAGGATGATCCGGGTACGGTAATGATTACTGATGGAAGTTACCTCGTGGGAAAGAGGAAAAACACATGATCCTTCCGTGCACCTAAAGGATATGGGACATAGCCTTAGTGCCAGGTGAGAGAGACAGAACAACAGGTGACTGACTCTGGCCTCTGTTTCGTTATATGGTCCTATCTCTCTTCACCTTGCTGAAACCCTGGGCAGAATGAGGCAGCGGGGGTTGGGGGACATGAAACTGGAAAGCGCATTTCTGTTTTCCCTGGGGTGGAATGAAGGTTAACAGGAATACTGGGCAGAACAGACCTCAGAGTATCAGAACCGCCCAGAACCAGAGTGTCCTGCCTACACTACTGTGAAGGAACATGGGACCAGCCCAGTCTGGTCTCTACAATAGGTGTGTTTTAGAAGGACTTCTTGTGTACTGTAGGCAGCCTGAGAGGGTGACAGTCTTGTCCTCAAGAGAGAAACATGCACACTCAGAGAACAAAGAACAGTTTTCGTAGCCACATCACTATTATGGTTGGGCAGGAAATGATTCTGTGGGTACAGCTAGTCTTCAAAGAGAGAGAACCATTCAACAAAAGCACTGTAATCTCCATGAGCTCCCAGCGAACAATAGAAACAAAGTCACAGAGGGGAAAAAAAATGAGTAAATATTCTTATATTTTATGCTACATCTTCAAATCACGATCATGCTCTATGGAAGAAATAACTACTTTGGGGAAACAAATAGTAGCTAAGTCATCTCTTTCCCCCTTCTTTGGTATTAAAAGTAGCATTCTCTATGGAAATCATTTTAAATATTTAATAATTTTCTATCTTTATTCTCATTTTCTTTCTATTTTTCTGTTACTCTCTTTAATCTCATAAATATTTAAAAAGGAATCCCTCAATGGATAGTGAATCAGAAACACAGCTGCTTTCCCCTCGGAGAGTCCAGCGTAGGGTGGAAACTGAAGAAACAAATGATTGCAATTCTGCCCTAGAATAGTGACAAGGAATCAAAGGTAGTAAGTGAGCCCTCCGGGAAGAGGCTGTCACCCAGATGTGGGTGCTGGGGAAGCCCCTGGAGGAATGCTGTTTCCTCTGGTGCCATGTTTATGCCCACCCACAGAGTATGAGTGAGGGTGATCCACTCTAAAAGAAGGAAAGGGGAAAGGATGCCTTAATGTGAGGTCACCCACCGAAAGACCAGCAGGTGTGAGAGCCCGGGGAGGAGGGTGAACTTTCTCAGAGCTGGAGAAGCTCAGCATGCCTGTGGGAAGTGAAGAGATGGAGCTGAATTGATGAACAGCATCTTGTCCCTGCAGAGCCCTGGCAGCATATTAAGGAGCTGGGGTGTTAAGAGCCATCTATAATTGTTAAAACGTTGGTAGCAGAGTAGTCCTCAATATGAAGCAATGCGGGTACCAAAACCAGAGTCATGCCAGGGGAGATGGACAAAACTGAGCAGGTCAAGAGGTTTGTGTCACCTCCACACATCGTTTGAAGGAGACAGAAGTTGTGGCAGCCAGGTCAATGACGATGGCACTGACAGGAAAAGAAATCAGGAGGAGGGGCTGGTTTGTTTTTGGACATAAGAAGTTGGAGACACCTGAGTTTCCCCCAAGTGGAAATATCCAAGTAACTAGACACCTTGTGTGAAGGGCAGGAAAGATCTGGATCTATAAACATTGGATTTCTCAACAGATAAGCTGTCGTTGAACCAAAAAAGTAAATGACATGATCTAGTGCCTACTTACAAAATGAGAAAAGTCAAGAATAGAACTTTGAGCTGGGTGTGGTGGCACATGCCTGTTATCCCAGCAACTCAAAAGGCTGAGACAGGAGTATCACAAGTTCAAGGCCAGCCTCAGCAACATAGTGAGACCCTAAACAACTTAGCTAGACTGTTCCTCAAAATAAAAAATAAAAAGGGCTGGGGATGTGGCTCAGTGGTTAAGCATCATTGGATTCAATCCCTGGCACAAAACAGAAAAACAAACAAATTTGAGAAAACCAACATGAAAGATCTTTTTAGACTAAAATAGGAAATGAACAATTGGAGGACATTTAGGATAGAAGGTGATATACGTCTCCATTTCCAATTCAATGCCTTTCCAAAATCCATTGTCAAATTCAAAACCTCTGGTCCCTATGTGTGGTCTGTGGTTTTGCCCATTGCTAATGTCTCTGGGGATCTCAGCAGACCTTCAGCTTCCCAGAAGAAGTTGTGGGGCTGGAAGAGAAGCAGGAGAGAAAAGTGTCCCCATTGCACATAGAAGAGCATGTTCTTCAACATCCTCATTAGAAATGAGTGAAGAACCTTCCTCCAACTTCTTAGCCTCTTCTGTCCTGACCCCCTCTGGGCATCCTATTCATCTTCCTCTCCTAAGAACTAGATGCCAGCTCAAAGCTCCATTTTCCCCAAGGAATGCTTTAAAAAGAATCAATTCACCAAACATTTTCCTTACAAAAGAAGTCTAGTTCCAACTGCTAACAAGTTGTGGTTTTCTTCATATGCTTCCAGGCATTCATTTTCAGGATTTTTTGTGCCAAGTTTTCTTCTGGGCACAGACAAGAAAAATTGAAAAGTATAAGTTTAAGTCCCCGCTCTCTCAAGTGGCTTACATTCTAACTGTGGACCATGCCATGCCCATGAACCAAGAAGGAAAACATTCCAAGAGGCTGTGTAAGCAAGCGTGGGATTGACTATTACAGACACAGTGCATATATAAGTGCCCAGGGCGTATAAAACCAGGACAACCAAAGTCTGGCCTGGCCCTCCTGCCATCTGTCTGCCTGCTTTCCTCAAAGGAGGAAGCCTTTGCAGCTTTCTAACCACCATTTCTGTAGGATAATCCAGCAGGACCAGCCATGGAGACTTCACACCCGAAAGGGAAACAGTGTTGTTGGTTCCATGATCATAAGTCTGTGGACTAACTCCCCAATCCGCCCACTGTGCTTTCTCGCAGGTTCCGGAGCCTCACCACCGCGTTTTTCAGAGACGCCATGGGCTTCTTGTTAATGTTTGACCTCACCAGTCAACAGAGCTTCTTAAATGTCAGAAACTGGATGAGTAAGTGGGACTGAGTCATGGGTGCACTGGCTTGTTTGACTTGGGAGATGCGGCCAGGTTGGGTACCATGGGCTATCTTTGAAAAGGCATAAGAGTTTAGTATTTCCTGTGTCACCTTCACAGTGGTGGCTTCTACTTGGATCACCCAAGGTAGCTTGGAATCACATTTTCCTTTGACCCTGTTCCTGGAGGAAGCCTTTGCAGCTTTCTAACCACCTATATTTAAGGTCTTTATTATAGTAATTAAAAGACTATTAACACCACTTGTCTAGTAAGTCTTGAATGACTTGTTATAACTAAGTGAGCTTCCACTTCTGCAGCCCCTCACCTGGGGAGGGCACAGAGAACAAGAGCAGTGTTTTCTGAGATGGGGACATTAGCCCTCTGATGTGTTCAAGCATGAAAGAGTTAAAGTGGCCAGGAATTGCTCCAGGACAGACAGACAGCTGTGTGAGGGGAAGGCCTACCCCATCAGTCATTCAGCTCACATTGGAATTTGCTTCTCAAGCAGTTAGTTGTTCCAATGTGAGGATCCATTTTTCTGATATAGGAAAATCTCCAGCATCCATGGTCACCTCGATATAATACACAACTGAAATGCTGCCTGATCAGTCATAGAAGTGGGGTGGAAGTGTCAGAATCTGCCCTTATTTATTTTTTTAATTGACATGTAGCACAAAAGAGACTATTTCATTCACAATTTTTAGGACAGATAAAAAGTTTGATCTAATGAGATGCACAGCAGCAGGCCGGATCTGTTGCCCTGTGGGCTGGTTCTGCTCTTGTTCTTTCTGGATTTGTCTGGGCTGTCTGTGGCCAGCATGATGCTGGGTTTTGTTTTGTTGTTTTTAAATTGGATCCCTTTTTCCCCTGCTGAAGTTCTTTGACTTTCCATTTCACCTGGAGGAACATTAGCAGAGTCCCTGAGGTCCTCCTGAGGCCCCTGTGATTAGATCTGACTTCTTCCTCTTCACTTGTACAGGGCCGGGGCTCCCAGGCCAAGGGTTGGGGGACATGAGTCCTGTTCCTGCCGTGGGCCTTCTACTTCCAATTTCCTCAGTCTTTATTTCTCTCCGTTTTTGTTTTGTTTTGTTTTGTTTTACAGTATTTTTACAGTTATTTCTTTCCCAAGATTTTGTCCAACACTTTATTTCTTGGGAGAGGCTTTTCCTGACCCACAACCTCATCTAAAAGGACACTTGACATCACTGTTTCCCCCCAACACTCTGCACAGTTCCTTTAGTCACTGTCACCACATGTTACTATATTAAGTATTTTTGTACTTTTGTTTTTGAATCTTTGTCCCTCTGGAATACAGGCCTGGGAATGTGCACACTTGGTCTATTTCATTCCATTGCAAAGTCCAGAGCTTGGTGAGCAATGGGCACAGAGTAGATCTCTCTCTCTCTCTCTCTCTCTCTCTCTCTCTGTGTGTCTGTGTGTATGCATATTTATTTCTTTTACTTAAAATTAGTAATATATACTTAATAATTAAAACCTAAAAAAGCTTTCAATGTGAGTTCAATAAGAGTTGCAACCAATGGGCAAAACATCAACAGATTTCTGTCTTTCTTAATTGTTTCTCCAAATGAGTGTTTATTCTGGGATCTGTCTCTATTTCCTTTTAATATGTATTTCCCTATCCCAATTTTGGTGGCATTATTAGATTCTGAGGGGACAAGAAGATAATAAGATTATTAAATTCTTTCCAGAGGTTGATTTATTTGTCTTTTTTTTTTTTTTCAAGGCAGATGAGACTCTTGTTTTTAAGTCTCCAAAAGGATAATGTTGGGGTTTAAGATAATCTAGTTTTGTTTTGTTGTTTTTAAATTGGATCAGTTTAAAAACAACAAAACAAAGCTAGATTAATTATCTTAAACCCCAACGTCTAGTTAACACTACATCTAATTAACACTTTAATGTCTAACACACAAATAATTGATATTATAGGGAAAGCCTTTGGTTCTTCCTGTAGTTTTGGCAAGATCCTACACAACCAACACTCCTTAAAGTAGGCATTAAAGTAGCCTCTGATTTAGAAAACACAAAGGGACAGATTTCTTATCTTTTTCTTTCTTCCCCATATCTTCCCTCCCTCCCCTCTTCCTTCATTCTTCCCTTATTTCTGTCTGTCTGTCTGTCTGTCTCTCTCTCTCTCTCTCTCTCACACACACACACACACACACGCACACACACACACACGCACACACACACACACAGTATTTTCTTGGAGAAAGCAGAAAACCAAGATACCTGTCCTAAAATGAATTATGGTAGTTCAAAAATGTTCCATTGCACTGATCACCTCTTGGGACAACAGAAAAGGTGAAAATCTAGCAGCTTCCTAATGGAATAAGCAGATTTAAATAGCTTCAAATTGTGTTCTGGTACCTCCGCTTGTATCTGGGGAGCAAATGGTATGCGGTGGTTTGCTGAGCTCTGGGCATTTCCCTGGATGTAGAAGAACTCAGAGAGGTATTGATGCAGGTACTTCTTGGACATTATTCACTGTCTGCAGTTTGTGAGGCATTATCTCCATTTTATAGACAAGGAAACTGTGACTGAGAAGAGTAAGGGACTTGGCTAATTACTAGTAAGCAACCAAACTGCAGATGAACAATTCGATTAGAATCTGGAGTATGAGCAGTCATTTGACATTGCTTGTTTACATCTAACTTGCTGGTTCCATCTGCTTCCTTTCCAAGGCCAACTGCAAGCAAATGCTTACTGTGAAAATCCAGATATAGTATTAATTGGCAACAAGGCAGACCTGCCAGACCAGAGGGAAGTCAATGAACGGCAAGCCCGGGACCTGGCTGAAAAATATGGGTAAGTCAGTTCCACCAAGAACGCTCTGACCTAGAACTCTGCTGCCCAATGAGTAGAGCAGACACGAGATTGGTGTTTAAAGGAATCTCCTTGGATCAAGAACAGGATGTGAGCTGAAAAAGACCCTCCAAAGAAACATGTGATGGTTTAATGCTTTACTTAATAATAATAGCAGGTGACATTTACTGAATTCTCATATATGCTAGCAACTGTTCCTAGGCTTTAACTCATTTAACTCCTTATCACCACATAGAGATACTGGAGTAATTCCATTTTGTACATGAAAGATTGAATCACTAAGAGATTAAGTACCTGATAGAAGGCCATATAACTAGTAAGGAGCAGAACTTAAATTAAGTTCGGACAGCTTATGATAGCAGCTCATGTGCTTAAACAGTATCCAGTTGCTCAATAATTACACAAGTCTAAAGAGGAGTACCTGACATGGACATGGTAATGTAGCCCTTGTCCTGAGCTTGAATGACACCTAGAAACAAGACCAAAAAGAAATCTATGTACTTAAAAGAGGACTTCCACCATAAAATTTGTCATTAAAATCTTTTAATTTTTTTTAGTTATAGATACACACAAAACTTTTATTTATTTATTTCTCTGTAGTGCTGAGGATCGAACCCAGTGCCTCACCTGTGCTAGGCAAGTGCTCTACCACTGAGCAACCATCCCCCAAATTTGTCATTAATTTTTAAGTTTAAAGCAATTTTATACTATCTGCCAATTTTGTACTAAAGGATTCTTATTTGGAGTTGTAAATTTTACATCTCAGAATTGTTCATTCTAAATAAATATAGGCCGCATTCACGTGAATATCCATTCAGTGCATGTCTCATTTCTAAATTAGATTTTTAAATGATTGATTGGGAGGGAAGTAATATTTTCACGGTAGTTTCAGTCACAAGTTTGGGCATTTCCTCCCTCCTATTTTTTAAAAGAATGATAACACCTGGGCTTCAACATCCTGACAGCCTCCTGCAGAGGTTGCCCTGTCCATAAAACTGATGATAGCCATCCTAAAGATCAGCCCACTAATTTTTACTTAACTGAGAAAAAGCAAGGATGTTTTCCAATGTATCCTGTGAAAACACGATTTCACAATCTCTCTGCCAGCCATGTTTTTGCATGTGTGATTTCTTCCTCTTAAAAATATTTATCATTAGCATTCTGTGCGAGAATTCTGAACATCCACTTTTCTTGGCATTTTTTGAGACTACAGTAAGCTCCAGAAGTGTATTATATGGCAGAGTGACTCTATGTAATAATGATAAGTCGTATTCGTGAAAAATGCACAGAGAGAGAGAGAGAGTGCTAACATAAAAATGATAACTGTGTGAGGTAATACATTTGTTCATTAGCTAGATTTAACCATTTCACCATGTATGTACATGAAAACATTTTTTAATAGGATGCACATGTACAGTTTTATCTGACAATATATGTGTGATCTTTTCTCTGCTAGCATACCATATTTTGAAACAAGTGCTGCGACAGGACAGAATGTAGAGAAATCTGTGGAAACCCTTCTGGACTTAATAATGAAGCGAATGGAACAGTGTGTGGAGAAGACACAAGTCCCTGACACTGTCAATGGTGGAAATTCTGGAAAGCTAGATGGGGAAAAGCCTGCAGAGAAGAAATGTGCCTGCTAAACTCTACCTAGGAACTGATAATCAAGAACCCCACCCAAATATTCCTCCCCAAAGCAATGATAAGCCACACAATCATTGTTGAGTAGACCATGAACAAAGGCATGTCTTTCTTTTTCTGCCAGATCTGTTTTAAGAAATCAGAGTAGTCAACAGTGTTCGAACAAATTGACCAATTCTCCTTGAGCCCCTTCCAAACACAAAGATTTTTTTTTAAGGTGATCTCACCATCATGGATGTTTCTTTTTCTTTTTTTTTTTTTTAATAAAGAAGTTGAGCATATAAGAGAAAATATAAGAAAGAAATGTTGGTGAGTTTTAAATGAGAACAAACATTACCTTGTCACATTGGAGAAGGAAGGATGACTAAAGGTGAACATGGAAAGTTGCCTTTAAAAAAGTTTATATTTACTTTTTGTACAGAATCTGATACCTAGTTCCAAATTTGCATTGGGGAAAATATAATAGCAACAATGGTTATACAATGAATAATTCTATATAGCTCATAAAAGAATGACATTACTGTGCATAGCCAATAAACGACACTAAAATGCTCAAGTGCTGCTAGGGTTGTGAGAGGGTGATTGTCAGATTTCTGCGAAAATGAGGAGATTGCATAACAATGTCATTTTTATATTCCTAACAAGTGGCAGATAGACCAGAACAGAACTATGATGGCAGAGTAGAAGTGATTGCCTAAAGGAGAAATGAAAGTATGGGGATATGGCATTTGGACAGCTGAGATTAAATGTATCTGTCCAGATGCCTGGAAAAGTTACTTAGCCAAATTTCACTGAAGCCAATTAGAAGCTGACATTATTCATTGGGATTAGGAGGCTCTCCAGAGGTTTCTATTTCAAACAAAATGTTAGGAATCCATGGGGGTGGTGTTCAGCTTCATGTTTCATTTTCCATAGCATATCTTGATAAATAGTCACAAGGAGAAATAAACTGTTGCTGTTTACTAAGTATCTCTTTTAAAAATTATTGTCAAGAAAATCTATCTAAAATTAAAAAAAAAACATAAAATGTGTTGGTGATATAAAACCCAAAATGACTATCAATTGTGGGTTTCCTTTGTTTACAAAAATCTGGGAGACTCTAAGTCACATACCTTCCTTCAACCTTGGCTTTGAAAACCATTGCAGAAAAGCAGGTGTATCATTTGTAGATCAGCAACTTCAGAATAAGGATGGAGCAACTCTGTGGTCACTCTGGATTTTCAAATGATTAATCACATAGAAATTGAAGATATCTCCTTATTAAAATGTCTTTTTTTATTTTGCCTAAGGCAAAAGAATGCCTATGGTTGGAACTGTAATTGAGGAGTGAACAGGAACAGAGCTCTATCTTATCTCACCAAAATTGCGGCAAATTGTTCTATTTTTTTAATATATATATAAGCTGTCTTTTCTTTCTAAGTATTGTCACAAAGTATTTTCCATTGGCCAGTTCTCAACATCATCTAAACTAATATTACATTCATTTTTATCTCAGTTTCTGATATCCATAAGCATTCCTATAACAATATTAAGAATGTTATCAATTTTAACAAAGGCAATGCAATACAATTTTCCATTTTGAGTATAGGGTTTTTTTAATAGGATGGTTCCTCCTCTTATATTTTTTTCCGGCTACACCTAGTTTTTCCATACTCTATGCACATTTAATTTATTAAATTATATACATTAGAAACAAAATACCAGCACCTTCCCCCTCGTCAGTATCATAAGCATAGGCAGATCCAAGGGAATGTCTGTTTGTAAGGTTCACAGGATGGTCTAGACCCATCAATGTGCTTCAGGTCAGAACGATCTGGAAGCTTTGATGGGATCAGTCCCCGTGTAGCTCTCAGTGCCCAGCACCTCTGACTTCTGGAGCACCACACCAGCTTCTAAGATGGATCATGGTTGGCTTTTCCTTCCAAAGGTATTTTCTCTGGAATGTTCTTCAAAATCTCAGTGCCTGTGCCATGAAGATAGAAAGTTATTACTTAAGATATTTCTTCTGGAAAGAAAGTGGCGGGGAATGATATAACCACTGCTGTGGCCAATTTTGGTGAACTTTTGTGGTCATGATAATTTCTTCTTTGGATTCCAATTGTGATGTCCCCTGCATTTTCCTAACAGGGAATGTTTGTTCTTTATAAAATGCCAAAGCAATTATTTTGTTTTGATATGTCTTTTAGTTCCTCTTCATTTTCCAATTACATGATTGATTTCCTTATGCCAAGATTCTGTCACTATCAGTTATTTAATGAGTATTTTTTCAGGGTCTGTTTTAAGATCATTATTTGATAGCTGTAGCATGAAGCAGAAGGTGATGGTGCCTGTAATTATAGAACTATGCTTGTAAAAATAACAATTATTGGGTAACAATCTCAACAGGAATGAAATTTAAGACTGGAAAGAAATTAAAATATTATTCTACTTACAAATAAAACCTTGTCTAAAAAAATATTTTCTCAGTAAAATTTGGCATCTGACCCAAAATCTATGTAATCCATTGTTAGAATGGGATCTCTCATTATTTCAGTATTAATAGCTCTGTATTAATTCATTTTATAATTTCAAATTGATCTTCTACCATGATATGGAACTCCATGTTTTTATATTCCAGAACAGCATATATTTTTAGCCACAATGTGTCCTGTTATTAATTATCTCCCAATCAGAAAACCATAGTGTATTTTGGAGACCTACTTTAAAAGTACATGACTCCTTTCTGATACAGAATCCATTTTTGTGGAGTTTACACTGGTTTGATGTTTACATTTCCCTAACTCAGTGCCTCAGATACCTCTGTGACCAAATTCGTCTCCAGCCACATAGCTCACTTCCTCTAACCTTGTGTTTTAGGAGGGCTTCACAGAGACAGTCCTCCCACAGCTAAAGGTCTTCTGAGATCTTCAGCAAAAGATTCAAGGACTTCTTGGTATCTGGAGACAACCACCACCTTCTCTTCATTTCCTAGCTTGCTTCTCGTGGATGGGCATTCCTGGATACTCTTGATTTGTGATTAGGTACAAGGCTGTGGTTTAATGTAAAAACAAGTCTTTTCAAAAATGTATCAAGAGTTGAGAGAACACAATGTTGTCTTGATCTGCCGACAAATGGGAGCAAATGTTGAAGTAGCAAAGAAAATGCTGAGTGTTGGGAGTAGCATTTGTGTCTCTTTCCCTAAAAGTCTTCAAGCTTGTAAGTCAGCACTCCAGCCAGTTGTGCTACCATGCCCATATTATCAGCAATCACACCTGTTAAATTTTTTTTTAAACCAGCATTTTTCTAGTACTTTCTTTGTTATTTTTAACCAGATGGGCCATTCTGTGACTCAGTGGGTCTTTGTCATACTTCTACAACAAGTTCTTTTTGTCCACCTGTTTTTTAACAGATAAAATGAACTGGACTCTCCTTTTCTTGTTCCCTTTATAGGAAAGAGAAGTTTGACTATAATGAAAGCTACATTAAACATCAATTCAATAGCAGACACTACAAGCTCTTTAAGCTGTACGTTGAGTGTGCGGGGACTCAACGAATGTGATGAAGCCCATGCATCCTCTCACCAGTGGGGCAAACTCAGGAGTTAGGAGCAACATGGTGCATGGGTGTGGTGAACAAGTAGGCACAGGTGTGACCACAAATCCTGTCCCATGAAATGAGGTCACTCACCATTCTCCTTCTCTGCTCACTTTGGAAAGGATATGCATCTCTCAACTCTTTGTATATCACACCAGAAATTTGAGCAAAGATCCTCATACTTAAAAGGATTTAGAGTGATACTCTAAAACTCAAAACTATAAAAAATAATATTCCAAGTCTCTGGATTCCTAAGATGCTGAATAACTTTAAAAGGAAGATTTGAGAGCTGATGTTAGCCAAAGTGTTAGAACAGTTCTTTCACCTTCTACTCCTAAGCTTTACAACATTAGAGGAAGTCTAGTGTGTTTGCATCTTTTAGAGAAAATATAAGCTATATAATATTTAAAGATGTCAAGATGCTGTCTATATTTGAATAGGTTGTCTAAGAATTTTCCATAAGCTATATTTTCTTAATTTTTGAGATATCAGCTTACTTCTGGGGAGAGTCCTGAGTTCTTAAACATGAAAATGGATGTCGAATATTATCTGAGATGAGTGTGGTCTCAGTGCTTTATAAATCTCTGAAGCTGCTTATCTCATAATGTAGAGCTTTAGATAAAAATTGTTACATATACATAGGAGATTTTCTAAAATTATTGCCTTCAAATTCTTGGGTAGAGACCCAACCATGGTATTGGTGAGCAAGAACAAGGAACAACAACCAAAAAAAAAAAATAGGAAAAAGTTGGCTAAATCATACTTTTCAATACAGTATAACATGGAGAAGGTCATATTGACTTTTAGGTAGAAAATAAAAACAGATATTTGTAACCAGATTTATGGAAAATATTTATCCTTTTTGTCTATTAGAGTTTATGCCCTTATAGCTAAGCTAATAAAAATAAACACCAGATATTTCACTATGTCATCAAAATTTTGTATACTTAGAGACATTTATTCACTGTATATGATGAATCCAATACTCTCATAAATGGTACTTTAATTTCAAGGTGTAGCATCTTAAAGATGTTTTTCTCCAAAGTTCTCTGTATAATTGATGCTTGAGATGTTTTCTAATTTCATATGTGGAGAGAAGATCGCTAACAAAAATAAACAAAAACATTAGTACCAAAATAGTGGAACTATTTAAAAGAATGTTACTTTTTTGGGAAAAATATACCAGGAAATCATCTTTTAATCGAATGGTTTGACTTTGTCTTCCTAATCCCTTTCCTTTCCCAGAGTTCAAGGAAGTCATGGCAAATAACCCCTTCGCTGACTAAGGCTTTAAGGATGATTAGCAAATTCTATAGAAGTCTACACATCTGACCTTAACTGAATAGATCCCTTATTGAACCTGTGGCTTCCATCTTTACATCTGTTGGCAAACCAAAATATTACCTGTCTAGCAAGTTAATTGTGTATGCTTGTGCTTATTTTTTCCCAAGGGATATTTCTCTCCAAATGTTCTTTGAGAGAAAGCTAGTGTTTTAGAAAGAGTAATGACCAGAAAGAACAATTTGGGGACCATGGGTATGTCATTAAATATCTTGGTGGCTTCTCCTCATATAATGTTTATAAACCTTGAGTGCCTCCTAGGGTTTTTATGTAAGGCTCAAAAGATAAAGTACATAAGAAAGTCTTGAAAATTATGTTCCATTTCCTAAACATATGCTATTATCACAAGATAATAACAAATGAAATACTCAGTCTTAGTTTGAACCTCTTGTGGTAAGAAGTATAACAAGGACCACACACTAATTTTAGTAGGGGTATTGGAAACTAAAAATGGGCCAGTGACCTCAAGGTCATTGTGTTTGATTGAAAACATTTAATTAAAAAGTATGAGCTCCATTTTAATCTGTATGTCCTCTTGTATTTCTTTCAAAGAAACCAAGTATATTGTAGGTAGTATAGTACAACTTGGTCAATGTCCTTCATGTATAAATAGGGCTTCTGTGTCCATAGCCTGGTAAGATTCTGACTGTATTTGAAATTAAGTAAAAAAAAAAATTATCCTGCTTTAGTTCCTGTGTTAAAAATAGACAATGTTCTAATCACATAGCACTCAAATGCTTCACTGTATCCCAACCATTCACCTTTCAGTGACCTGACTCTCATTTTTAAGCTAAGCATGTTTGTTTTGTCGATCTCCTATTCGGATCTCTGTTTTGTCTAATGCTTTGAATGTAGCTTGAAATTTTAACATGGTGTCTTCATTCTATATGCCCATGAATAGACCGTGGTTCCTGACAAACACTGTTAGGTCACTTTTTCGTTGTACCAAAGTTCTAGTGGCTTCAGAAATCATAGCATCCAATGATTTTTGTGGTGTCTGGGTTTGAATATTATGGTTGAGAACTGTACTCAGTGATTGTTCTGCACATTTTTCAAATAAAAAATACATTTTTATCAATTATTTTATGTACTTGGAACACCTTTATGTCTTGTGCTGAAGTTGGAGGTGTGGTAGGTGGGAACATCAAATCGGTATCAACATGAACTTGGTATCACATTAAAAACGGAATCCATGGGCTGGGGTTGTGGCTCAGTGGTAGAGTGCTTGCCTAGCACGTGCAAGGCACTGGGTTCGATCCTCAGCACCACATACAATAAATAAAATAAAAGTATTGTGTCCAACTACAACTAAAGAAAAAATAAATATTAAAAAAATGGAATCCATGCGGAAGTAGGAAGTAAGAAGTGATTTGAGCTCTGCCTCTTGGTTTTTGTTTCTCTCTCTAAACTTTCTCATTAATTAGTTCAATACTGGGCTTTGCTAGTGAAATTTTCTAATAATTTTGAATGATACATTGATTAAAATTAACTATAAAGATGTCAAAGTATTCTGTGCCACATAAGTCCTTCCTCATATTATTACACATATCTTCTTTCATAGCAAAATGCTGGGCAGATGGTGGTATCTCCCTTGGCCATAGACAGGTGAAAGTCAGTTCCAGGAATTCTGGACCACAGCCACACAGCTTTCTTTAAAATGTTCATTTGCAAAGACTACCTTGTTCCCAGAGTGGACCTCGCCCATATGCTACTTAGATTGGCTTTGCCAACATGATGATGAGTTTTTAATTTAAGATAAACAACTCTCCCAATGCAAGCAAATCACCCCGGGACCATTCCTTCCACTTTGCTCCCTGGGAGCCATAACGCTGTTTCACACAGGCACATTCATTTGCTGCTGGGTTCATTCATCTTAAACAATTCAAGATAAATCATTAGAGCCTTGCTTTCCCTAAAGATTGTATAGGATTTTTAAAAGTCATCTCATGCCCCACATTGAGGAAAAAACAGAGCATCCCGACTTTCACGTCATTGTACAATTTCTGGTTTTAAAACTTTGTGCAAGTTTTTTTTTTATTGGTTGTTCAAAACATTACAAAGCTCTTGACATATCATATTTCCTACATTAGATTCAAGTTGGTTATGAACTCCCAATTTTACCCCAAATACAGATTGCAGAATCACATCGGTTACACATCCACATTTTTACAAAATGCCACATTAGTAACTGTTGTATTCTGCTACCTTTCCTATCCTCTACTATCCCCCGTCCCCTCCCCTCCCATCTTCTCTCTCTACCCCATCTACTGTAATTCATTTCTCTCCTTGTTTATTTTCCCATTCCCCTCACAACCTCTTATATGTAATTTTGTATAACAATGAGGGTCTCCCTCCATTACCATGCATTTTCCCTTTTCTCTCCCTTTCCCTCCCACCTCATGTATCTGTTTAATGTTAATCTTTTCTTCCTGCTCTTCCTCCCTGCTCTGTTCTTAGTTGCTCTCATTATATCAAAGAAGACATTTGGTATTTGTTTTTTAGGGATTGGCTAGCTTCACTAAGCATAATCTGCTCTAGTGCCATCCATTTCCCTGCAAATTCTATGATTTTTGTCATTTTTTAGTGCTGCGTAATACTCCATGGTGTATAAATGCCACATTTTTTTTATCCATTCATCTATTGAAGGGCATCTAGGTTGGTTCCACAGTCTAGCAATTGTGAATTGTGCTGCTATGAACATCGATGTAGCAGTATCCCTGTAGTACGCTCTTTTAAGGTCTTCAGGGAATGTCCAGAGAAGGGCAATAGCTGGGTCAAATGGTGGTTCCATTCCCAGCTTTCCCAGGAATCTCCATACTGCTTTCCAGATTGGCCGCACCAGTTTGCAGTCCCACCAGCAATGTACAAGAGTACCCTTTTCCCCACATCCTCTCCAGCACTTGTTGTTGTTTGACTTCATAATGGCTGCCAATCTTACTGGAGTGAGATGGTATCTTAGGGTGGTTTTGATTTGCATTTCTCTGACTGCTAGAGATGGTGAGCATTTTTTCATGTACTTGTTGATTGATTGTATGTCCTCCTCTGAGAAGTGTCTGTTCAGGTC
>NW_025999990.1:13946422-13960849 GCF_001458135.2 Marmota marmota marmota | reverse complement strand
CGTTTCAGAAGTTTTGTCGCTGATATACAGAAATGCCTTTGATTTATGCGTGTTGATTTTATATCCTGCCACTTTGCTGAATTCATTTATTAGTTCTAGTAGTTTTTTTGTAGACCCTTTTGGGTCTTCTAGGTATAGAATCATTTGCATTTCTTGTCACATGGAACATACAGTATGTCTTTTTCCCTCTGAAGACTTTCATTTAACACAATGATTTGAAGTGTCTCTGTTGCATATATTTGTTTGTGACCTAGCCCTTTGTATCCACATGCTACATTCTAAACCTGAGTTGAACCACGTTTTGTTGATCTCTTCACCTCTTGGTGGACATTTGTTTTGTTTGGGTTAGTTTTGAGTACTTACAAATAAGGGTGCTGTGGAAACTCAAGTGCCTTCCTGCCTTGGCTGTTTTCTCAAATGCCAAGTGCCATATTTTGAGGAACTATGTCTTGAACTCCATATGTATATAGTTTATCAATCAAGCAATTAAAGATTACTATTTAGATCTTTATTGCCTTCTTAATATTTTTCATCAAAAAGGGGGGTGGTGTGGAAGAAGAAAGGGATGGAGCAAGGAAGAAAAAAAAATAAGGACTTACCAGTTCTGGGTGGCTATAGGTAACCTAGGGTAACATTGGTAAGGAATCTGTATTTATTTGCAGGTCAGAGGAAAGGTAGAGAGTTTCACAGTGAAAGAATTGAAGAAGGTGTATGTGTGTGCTTCTTAATTTTATAATTATTATGTTTTAAAATTTAGAATAAAAACAATAATTTATTTTTTTGCAGTTAATTTGGACCAGGAAAAATTAGCAGATAAATTTTAGGAACTCTATTCACTGACAAAAACAATCAATTTCTTGTGGATGATTTTGTTATGATCCAATAAAGACATTAATCCATAATAATTTTATTATAAAATGATACAACATTTACATTATATATATTTGGACTTCTTTATCATATGGCACATAAACAATTGTTCAAAAGATATACTAATTATTTAATCTACACATTTCTTTTTTTTAATTTTTAATCTACACATTTCTTAGCAATGATTTGCAACAACATATGTAATCAAAGTAGAACTAAATTCCCAACTTCATAATATGAACGTTAGGCCCATCTCAGATCTTCTTATGTATTTTATTATTTATTGTATTTAGAAATGCAGTTATTTAAAATACAACGGAACTACTATTTCTTCTCCTGTATTTTCTGTACAGAAATTTACTTTTAAAGTAATGAATTTCATTCCCCATTTCTTCTGTTTTATTGTTCAGAAATGTTTATTTAAGAAACATTTCTGTTTTGAAATGTTTACGTAAAAAATATTTTGAATGATAAATTTTAAATCCATAAGGGTATGAAAAATAACCAAAATATGACAAATGAAAGATAAAACTGATGCATAAAACTGATGCTACTATAAAGATGTCTTTGTTTTTGACGAGTCTGAATAATTTGAGATTTCTGAAATTGCTGATTGGTATTCTCAGGGAATTCAAAGTCCATTTCAAAATGGACCTGGAGAGCAGGTCTCATCTGTATTGTATCCAACTGTACTTTGATGTTCAAAACTGAGTATAGCAAAGTCAAAATAAAGCACATGAGGGTTTTTCCATTTTTTACTTTAGAATAAATTGTTCTAATAGAAATTATGAAGGCTGTTTGGTTACTTAAATGAGTTCATTTCGAAATCTCAAAGTTTTTAAAATCTAACATAATGCTTAAGGTAAAAAGGGCATCAAAGGAATTTCAGGGAAAGGTGGATTCTCTGTATACCCTAAAAATACTTCATGAAATCATGAATAATAAACATAAATAAGCAGGTTCTCAGCAGAAAAGTTTGCCTAAATTCTTTAGATGTTAGTCTAACGAGTAAAAGACAAACTCACTTCAGGAAATATTGATTGTCTCAGTAAATGTTGTTTCTGACCATCATCCACAGGATAATGTAGATAGACAGCCCTCACGGAAGTTGCATGTTTGATACATAGCAAGAAGAGGGGTATTTCTATTACTGAGAAATATCTCAGACCACCAAGTGAGCAGGCAGAATGAACATCAACAGCCAAGTCAGAGGTTCAAATCCTTGTCCACAATTAGCAGTTGGGAAATTACATAACCACTCTCAGTATCTCTCTGTAAACAGGGATAATGACATGACCTGCTTCTGAGGGTCTGAGAGAAAACGACAAGAATCAAAACAGGTAAAGTGCTTAGAATTGCCCCAGCATAAGATAACTAAGACGTAAATTTTATTAGATAACTTCCTTAAAAACTAGCAAACAATACAAATGTTTGCAAGGACACCAGGAAGCATGAAACCCACACAGAGAGTAATGCAACATTAGAGGACTACAGTACTTGCATGAATTTATAAATACTTCACATCACTTGAACATACCTTTAAATATTAATAAATAATACTGATACTTCACATTCCATACTGAAAGGTTGGAAACATTTTCCTGAGAAAATGTTGAGAGTTATACACAGTGGATGATGAAGGTCTTAAAGAGAATTCCCCTTTAGGGTAACTAAGTCTCTCCTTACTCGTTTAATTGCAGTGTATTGTATTTTCCTGAGCATCAGTATGTTTGCATGAGTGCAGCCATGATTCTCAACTTCTGTGGGCAGGATGGGTTAGGAAATTAGCTTAGAAGAATCTACTCTTTCCTTTGTCCATAATTCAGTAGGAAACAACTCGCTCTTTAACAATAGGTTAGGAGATAAACTTATGTCATAGTAAGATATTTTTTATTAGCTAAGTCAACTTTAAATAGACTATTTATTCATACATCTATTCACTCTGCTTACACACATAAAAACCACTATCAAAAGGTCAAAACTGACAAATTTGAAAGAGTTCCTTTAGCAAAAATCTGGAAACAAGATCCAGATTTTCTCTTTGTTTTTAGGTTTAAACAGAATTCATCTTCCATCCAAGAAAGTATGATTTTCCACCTCGGGCACTGTGCTGAAGAGTTTCAGAAATGAGATTCTGCCCTAGAGGGACCTGGACTCTTTGTTTATTTACCAAGTTTTGAAGAAAGAGTTCCTTCTTCAAGTATATGTGTGCATGATTTTCTGGAATATCATCTTCTGCCAAAGCAACCAATATATAATAAATCCCATTTAAATACTTGCATTATGCTATTTTAACAGGAATGTTTAGACACCGTGTGGAGGAAAGAATGAGATCCACATTGTCCTTCTTAACTGGATCTCTATCCAGAAGTTCATTTCCGTAGTCTAATCAACATCACATAAGGGGAAGTGCCTTCAGTCTTCATTTCACTGGAGAAAAGACCAAAGTATCAAACGAGTATCAAAGGAGAGCACATGAAACCCGAGTGATCCAATGGCTGCACCACCACCACTCCCACCTCCACTCCCACCAAGTTGCCAAGTCTGAACTACATTGATCCAAGAGATGGTCATCATGGATCTGTTCTAGTCAACTCTCCCAAGATACAGTAGAATCACATTGTGAAAGCACTTGACTTATGCAAATTCAGCTAGGTTTGATAGGACAAGAGTAAGAGAGTGAAGGGAAGCCAGAGAGTCAGAGCCTGTGTCTGCCTTTCCACTCAGGAGAGATGCGCACCAAACACAAACCAAGTGTTCCCTCAGAATGTTGCAGTTCTGGGGGCTTCTTACAGCTTGAGCTTCTCTCCTCACTGTGCAATTCTAGTATTTAAAATTTAAAAAGTAGATCTTTAACTATTAACTATCTGAAACTAAGAAATCGACCAATAAAACCATTTTCTCTGACACACTCCTTCTGTAGCAGCTAGATTTGAGACATTAAATACTGGGGTGGCTACAGTATGGTTGCAACCAGTTGTTTCTCCTCTATTTCACTCTAGCTTTATTCTCTTCAAGGGCAAAGCTGTTGAGAGCCGCCATGATACTTAGCCCCCCTTGGGAAATGCTATCTGCTTGGAAGAGACCAGCACACTGATCAGCCTCCCTTCCTTTGGAAGGTCATACTTGCCCTCCTGTTCCAAAGCTGTCACCTCTTTCCCTACACTGAAGTGACTAATAATCTCCCTGCTTCTGAAATGTGGGCATCTTGTCTCTTCCTTGAATACCTCTGGGGTTTAATTTCTTCTTTTTTGGAAGTTGCATTGCTAGTGGCCAAAAAGATGAGAATTTGGCACCTGGAGGCCCAAAGATTTTAGAGGACTTGATTCATAATGGTTTCATCTCCAGTCTCTAATTATATCCATCATTAGCAAAGTGAAACATTGTTGCAGGAAGTTTTAAAGGGAGAGATGAATCTGTCTGAATTCCTAGACTGATGCTAATCACAGCGAGTATGATTTTCCACCTCGGGCACTGTGCTGAAGAGTTTCAGAAATGAGATTCTGCCCTAGAGGGAACGGACTGGGAAATTCAAAAGCTGCTCAAACAGGAAGTTTTTAATCACTTTTAAAAAATGATACATGTAATTACAGGCTATGTTTTCTTTTAAGTGATCATCTCTTAGAGATTATGGAAATGAGATTTGAGCCAGATTCACATTCAAATTCAGGCAACAACAACACAAATTAAGCATTTAGACATGACTTAGATGGTTTCAACCATTATTTCCTTGGCTTTCATGGATCATTGTCATTACTGGAGATTATTCATTGCCCTTGAAGGGAATGAAGCTAGAGTGAAATAGAGGAGAAATACTGGAGATTATTCATAGGTACTTGTTGGAGATACTTATTTTTTAAGCAATAAAAAACAACAACAAAAAATAAATATACCAATAGTTAGACCTGCCCTGGTGATATTTGCCATCTATTAATTTGAGAGACGATATGGAAATTTCAATAAGTATGAACAATTCATGATTAAAATGTCCACTAATGTTATAAAAAATGAACAACAGGGAGTGAAGGATATTGTAGGAGATGATCTGTAATGCTTGGAGAAAATATCAAAGTCGAGATCAGGCTTGTTGGAAGTAAGAAAGCGGGGAGAGGGTACCTAAATGTATTCATTCATTTATTCAGAAAATAATTATATGGTAGGCTTCAAAGATTCAGTGATGAACAAGATTAACACAGTTCTGAATAGGAAGAGAGAAACAGAGAGTAAACAAAAGATTACATAAGTATTAGACTGCAGTCTTTCTCAAGGGGGTTAAAAATCAATCCTGTTTAACAGCAGTTGTGAAGATGGGGCTGAGGAAAGAAAGACCTTACCTGGTAGACACCGCCTTACATACTTTTGTCCTAGGAGTTTCAGACCAAAGTGCCACCTTGGTTTTTAGTTCTTTATTCTAAAATTGAAAAAAAAAAAGTGCTGAGATCAGATAATTAACCCACCTATTCGATATATCCCAATGCTTCTGTTCACCCTGCCACACACACCTGCCTCATTCCTTGGCAGTAAGTTTGTTGCAATCATTCTATTAGAACACAGGAACAAACCATTTGAAGGTCATTAACTTTTATCTCCAAAGATACAAATATGCCCTGAAAAGTGCATAATACTCTTTTAAGGGATCAACATATAGTATTCTGACTTAGCCTCGGATTTGCAACAGCTGAATTATCTATGTTTGAATTTACAGATTCTTTTATACAGACAAATAAATAAAAACTTTCTTAAAGGACCTTATTAAAGATACACACAACATTGCTACAAAACTGAACAAAAGCTCTTGATTGTATTTTTTTAACTTCTCTTGACTCTCAGTTTTATCACATGAGAACAGGTGCCATCTCTTCTTCACTATGCCATTCAAGGCACCCTTAGCCTCAGTGGCTCCTGGAGGCTTCAGATTGCTCATCTCTATACTAGTGGTAAGTGATACATGTCCAGCCTGTATACATTTTTTTGTATACATTTTTTTCAAAGAAACAAATACTGTATGATGATAATATTTCAATTCTGGAAGTGTTCTCATAATTCTAGGAGGTAACGGAATGGCTAATAACAGTGTTAGCTGTTCTCAGGTACAAATCCTAGCACAGCCTTTCACTAGCTGTGTAACCTGATTTAGGTTACTTAACCTCTTTCTGCCTAATTTCCTCACCTGCATAATACATATAAAAATAGCCTCTTCATCACAGGTTTGAAATGAGATTAGTTCAGTACCTAGCATGAATTTTAAGGCTTCAAGGTCTGAAGTCAGTTATAGTTTTCTAGTCTAACTACCACTTTTTTATATAACAACAACAACAAAAAATGAGTTCTAAAACTTTGGTTTTTCTGAGCCAGGTGCAGTAATATGCTTGTAATCCCATGCAGTGACTCTGGAGGCTGAGGCAGGAGGATCCCAAGTTCAAGGCTAGCCTCAGCAACTTGGCAAGACCCTGTCTAAATAAACAAATAAGGCAAGGTATATATATCAGTGGTACAGTGCCCCTGGCTTCAGTCCACAGTACTTAAAAAAAATAAAATAAATAAAAATAAAAACCTTTAAATGCCCAAATTCTATTCATGGCAAAGTTCAGGGTCAAGATGGGTCTTCCCAATCCAGAGCCAGTGATTTCTCCACAACAATACAAAACTGAGAAATTTCACTGAACAGATCTGGAGAGTGAGAGTCAAAAGAGTGAAAGTGAATGGCCAGGAGTGAGTTGCCAGTCTCTGCACTGTCAGCTGAGGGTCTTGAAACCCAGGCTAAGTGCCTCAACCTCCTCCTGCCTCAGCCTCCCAAGATGCTGAGATTACAGGACGGTGCCCCCACAAATTCATGTGGGGAAAGCATGTGAATATTAAACTAGAAGTAAAATAAAAGCCATTCAAGGAAGCATACAACAGTAGGCATTTAATGACTACAGAAAAGAAGTAAATAGAAATTAGTGTGACTAGAATAATTTGGAACATTTTCATACACAGAATCTTAACTTGGACTTTAATAACAAAATGAAAAGGGTGAGGAGGGAAAGAAAATGACTTCTGATGATTCCTAGAGTGTGATCCTGGGAACATCAATTTCAACATCACCTAGGAACCTGTTAAGACAGATCCTCAGACCTCAAGAGACCTGCTGAATCAGAAACCCAGGCACCTGCTAATATGTGTTCATACGCTCACCAGGTGCTTCTGGGGTCAGCTCAAGTGTGGGAAACACTGGACTGAGAGGGGTTTTCAGTCTTGGTTATGTCTTGGAATTGCCAGGAGGGCATTAAAATCAATGGGAGCCCAAGTTGCACCCTGAGATTCTGCTTCATTTCGTTGCTGTCTGGGCTCAGGAATTTTTCAAATTCCACAGGTGATTCTAAAGTGCAACTGAAATAAAAAACCAGTGAAAGAAGGAATCGATGTAAGTTGTGAATTTTGCCCCTTCTCAGTCCTCAAGTGAGAACGACATACGTGGATATATTGAGTAATAACTAAAAGACAGAGACAACATCACTGGATACATAAATCATTTCAGGAGTTAAGCATTTAAGTCTCATCCAGGAAATATACTTCAGATTTGATAAATTGATAATAAGGACGCACCTCATGTATTGGAGATAAATCTAACATACCCTCCAAACAAGGGCAGGCATATCATAGGCCCAGTGTGTGGCTGAGGGAAACCCCCCTCTATTCAAGTTATGAAGCAATTGGAAACACAATATTGTGATGACAGCCAGAAATGGAAAATACTTCTGTGGCTAGACAATTATGTAGAAGCTAATTGGATTTTTTCCAAAATAAACTCCCACTTTCTCAAGTTCCAAACAACATAAAATCATGTGTTATCATGTCTGTCTTTAATTTATTTCAGTTTCCATGTTGACTTGTTTCACCTATCAGATTAAGGCATTTATTATTGATTCATAGCTGTTTCTACTTTTTCCTTTAAGTAAGACAGAGATTTATTAAATCATTTGTTTATAAAACTACAAATCACTGGCCAGAATTTGTCTGTCATTGTTATGACTTTATCCTAGGAAAGTTTACTAAACAGGGTTCCTAAAGAACGTAATTTTTGCACACTTAATCTCCCATAAGAACAGATCATTAGTAAAAGAAGTTAGAAATGCATGAAATGTAAGATGAATGTCAGCACTGTAAATCAAGATGATGAAAGATATGGAAAAGGAGAAAGAAGGCAAATAATTTAGGTAGAGTTAAGTATTTTCTGATGATATTTAAAAGAGGTTTAAAAGACTTTTCTAAGTATTTAAAAGTTTTTCTAAGGAACTTGATATGAGTCAATTTTATTTTCTATTTGGAGGGAGTTACAAAAATAAAACTGCTAAAATAGAAAAAATTACTTCCATGTCATGAAAATAAGAATAAAATAGAAAATATTTAATACAGTAACTGTGACAATGGATAAAATAATGGTTATCCCAATTTAATGTTATAACTACTCATTTCAAAATATATATTAAATAACCACTTCCATTATATTTCACACATGATACACATTATACACACACATGCGCACATGTTCATTTGATAAGAGGATATTGTGTGAAAAGGAGTCATATGTTTTAAAGTCAAGTAGACTAAAATGCAGATTCTGCCACCTGCTAGCTAAGTGATTTTGAACAAGTTTTTTTTTTTTAAACTTCTCTGAATCTCAGGTTTTATCACTTGGAAAATGTATCTTTTCCTGCACTTACTATTAGACCAAAAGGCCAATTGGATCAATAATGTACAGTGTGTAGGATAAATTACCATTTTACTTAAGACAATAAAATCTGCTTTGGGGATGATATGAACAGACACAATTGAAGATCATAAAATTGGATTAGAAGCAGGAGCACCACTGATTCATTGACTCTGTGAGAAGACTTGGCACTTAATTAGGTATGACCAGAGCCCAGGACCATAATGAAGTGAAAGATCAGAGAAAGATACCAGATCTAAAATAATCCCTCCAATTAAAATTGATCACAGATGCACAATAATTAAAGCAGTAGTTTATTGGAGCCAAAATAGGCTGGTAGGCCACTGAACGGTTTCCAACCTAAGAATGTAGTCTAGAATTCGTGGGTGTTTCAATTTCATTCACTGGTTATAAACTCCAGAGTGCGGGTCTCATGATTTCTCTATTTCAACACTGTTTTTCTGAATTCAGTGCCTAGCTAAGAGTAGTCACTCAATACCTGTAGAACTAATTACACCACTAGTGATGTGCACAAATGAATGAAATGAGTAAAAGTTCAATTACTTTCAATATAGTAGATATAGTGAGCCAGATATACTCCACAACTTTATGTGCACGGAATCCTACAGAAATAAGATGCAATCATGGTGCTCCCTCCTGGTCTATCCTGAGGAGGAGAAAAGTTCCCAAAGATGCTGCAGGTTTCCAGTGGAATTCAGAGCATCTCTGTCTTCCACAGGACAGGACGATATTGGCAGATGGTATATCCATCAGGAAATCAAAATACTGAAGGATAAAGTCGGAAAAGTACGTGGGTTCAGGCAGTTGGAAATGAGCCCTTGATGCAGACAAAGAGGTGACACAGGGGAGGTGGAGGTGCCCGTGGGTCTTGTGCCTGTGCTCCAACCTGGGCGGGGCTTGGCTGCACTACCTCTGGGATAGGGCCACCACCTGCCCAGGATTGTCACTGAATGCCAGAAAAGGGATGGAGAGGAGGGGCCAGTGGAGTGGAGGGGAAGAAAAGCATGTCTTATCACAGGAAATCAGAAAGTATTGTGCTGGGCTTTCCAACAGGCAAAAGTGGATAATTGCAACAGGTTTCTGGAAGTGGGTGAGCGCTGAGGCAAAGCTTGAGAACCAGGATGAGTAGGGACGAAGAGAGAGGAGAAAGGAGTACATTTCAGGCTGGGAAAGAAACCTGTGTGGGAACAAAGGCAGGCGACAGGAAGCCTGGCCATCTGGCTAGAGTGGAATTTACATAAGAGTGGCCTTGAACAAACTTCAGATCCAAGGCCATGTGGAAAGGTCATCATCTGTCTTGTCAGTACATCAAGTATAATTGAAAATGTGGATGCTTAACAATTATTTAATATATAATAATGTTATTATCAATTTAATAATTCAATTAAATGGTTTAAATACTTACTAGTAATTTAATAATGATTATTATAAATATTCCTCCCAAAGATGTAATTTCTTATGCAAAGAACATTCATATGCATATGCTCAGAAGAAGACACCTGTATGTACACACAAGCACACACACTGACATGTGGACACTCACACAGTCACAAGCAACCACACACACACACACTCAGATATAATGTCACACAGACATGCAGTCATGCATAAGCCCATAGACACACACTAACACACAAGCTCAATGAAACACACAAACACACGCACTCTCAGGCTGAATTGTACCACGGATTCCCTTCTTACCTGGGCTTCAAGGATGCTGACTTTTTCTTTCAGATTTTCTATTCTTTTATCTTGTTCTTTTAAATTATTTTTTAATCCTTCCATCTAAGAATTAGGGGGCACAATTGGAAAAATCTTGTCAGACCACTGGGTCAGAAATCATATGGCTTTCCGAGGTCAAATGGCACTCATCAAATAAAAGCATGACATCTCCCAGTATTAACAGACTCAGCAAGCTACAGAAAATCGCAAGCCAAATTAGCACCTGGAGAGAAAAGTCCTCAGATGGTGCTGTTATACATTTTAACTTCTGTGGAACCTATTCACACCAAATTGAGCAGGAGCCCATCCTGTGGAAAGGAGCACTGGTCTCCCCAGGGGTCTCAGCAAACTCATGACCTCCTCCTGCAGATGCACCTGCTGATAGACTGAAGGTGAGGCCCACGGGGAGTGCAGAGGCTCCCCAAGGGATAACTTGTCAAGCAGTGGCAGGAAGATGTGACCTGCTTTGCCAAGAGGCCATGCAAAATCAGGACATGGGGTGGTGAGGTACAGAACAGCACCCAAGAAAGGGCACAGTGGATTCTGAAGCCAACTCTGTTACCATCAGCTCTACCACTGAACCATTATGAGCCTTGGTCTTCTCATCTGTAAAATGTGAGTGTGAGATACCCCCAAGATCCCTCTCAAATCCCACTACTCAACTTTCTGGCCTTTGGGTGAAGCCATGGCCAAATGAATACAAGTGCTAACCTGTGTCGAGAAAGCACTGGGATTATTTAAGAGGACTCCTGGAAACAAATGCTATATATAAAAACATGAAATAGAAGTCCAGTTTTATATACACATCTTGAAGTCTGTCTTATACAGTCCACCATCACCCGTTGCTAACACTATTACTTATTCTTTTTCTCCTGCCAGGGTATTCCTAGAGAATAGGCTAGTTCCTACCCTAAAACACATTCTAAATGAATTTATAATTATAAGGTTATTAAAAAAGATAACTTCTTATTTTTAAAAAATATTTTGTTTATTTGATTGTAGTTGGATACAATACCTTTATTTTATTTTTATGTGGCGCTGAGGATCGAACCCAGGGCCTCACACATGCTAGGCAATCGCTCTACCGCTGAGCCACAATCCCAGCCCCAACTTCTTATTTTTGAAAAGTATGAGTAATTTACAAAATCTTCTGAATAACAGTGCACGGCATCTGACTCAGAACACCTACACAAACATCAATGGAACACCTAAAAAGCAGTTAAACCACAATTTCCCAATGGTCCTTATTGAGAACATGGCAGGTGCTGGTGTTAGTGTCTGTAACAGAAGACACTCAGAACTGAGCCATGTTGCATGAGAAAGCAAAAACATACATCACTGGGGAGAAGAGCCCCATGGCAAGCTACCCGTATTTGGCCTTCAGGCTGTAAACATACCATCTACCAGAGAAATGCACTCGATTAGCCTGACCTCCTGGATGATGCTGCGCAGGTTCTGATGCTGAGAGTGAATCACAAACTGCAAATGAGAGATCTGCTCCTGGAGAATGGAAATCTCTGTTTGAAGATCCTGGCAACTGAGAATGCAGAGGGAAAAAAAGAGAGAAAGCTTTGAAAACAGGCTGTGCAGGTCTTTCCCCTGCCTGTAGGGATAGGCCTCCTTACACACCCCATGCAATGGAGCACTAGACCACACAGATCACACTGAGGATGAACAGCCAGGAAGCAGCCCCTGTGATGTGCCTAGTTATGAACTTGAATGGGAATGCCAATTACAAAGTTTCTCCAAGAGGCAGCTGGGTCAAGTTGTATTTGGCCAAGTGAAGCACTTAACATTTCTAAGCTGTCTTGTATATGAGCACCCACAGACCTGGCACCCAACAAAATTCACAGCTCATTACATAAAAGGGGCAGAACATGTGAGCAAGAATGAACACTTTATCTGATATATATCAGAAACAGATTTCCAAAGAAATAGGTTTAGTATATGTTATGGGTTGTCTGTCCTCCCCTCACTTCTTCCCACTCTTCCTTTCTCTTCTGGGTTTTCTACTTGTGATATTCTACCTGTAGGTAGGGAAAGGGGAAAGAAAAAGAAGTAAATTAAATTTCAGCTAACACTTTTGAGTCCACACAAACCACGGTAAAAAAAAAAAAAATATATATATATATATATATGAGTTAGGTTTGAACTTAGATTGCTCATACTTTTCCAAAGCTCCACTTGGGGTACTGGAATTGATTACCCAACTTTTACTTCTTTCTCTTCTTCCAATATTAGTTATAAAGCCACATTCATCCCGGCAAGACCACCAAGGTTGGGAGACTGGGAAGCTGAGAAGCCACTCACACTTTCTAAGTCTCTGTGCAACAGTTGCAATAATCTCTGCCTTTGCTACTTTATGAGATTAATCCATAGACTTGAAGAATAAAGTTATTATGCTTTTTGAAAGTAATGAGCTTTTCACATAGTAATGTATTGATATTATTTCAGCCTTTTCAAAGTTTTGCAATGAGTAACCCTCATCCAATGCAATCACAATTCTGGATTTTTATAGCCTCTACATGTAAAGATCATGGAAATTCATAGAACACCATAGAACATGATCTCTTTAGGGAATGATCTCCACTTGTTTCATATCATATATTAAGGCATTGTTTCTCAAATTTAACAGGCATCAGGGATCTTGTTAAATCTAGATTCCAACTTAGTATGCAGGTGTAGGGCTTGAATTTCTGCATATACAACTGGGTGTTCCATCATGTTGCTGGTCCATGGATTATGCTTTGAGTAGTGCAGCATTAGACCACTAAAGGAGGCTCGGTAACTTTTTGTATATAAGATAGTCTTTCAAAACCGTGTGACTTACTATCAAGCAACTTGCAAAATTTAGGAAATTCTTTTTAACTCTCTTTCTCTCTTGGTTTTGCACGAGAGGACTTTAGAAAAGTTTAGTTGACTGTACAAAACATTAATTTCCATAAAGCTACACTAATCCTTGCATATGCAAATAACATAATGATGACTATTACAATATATTTATCATATGGAATTAAATAATTTATCCTACCAAAGTGCTGTATAATTATGCAAAATAAATGTCACAAAATACATGTAAAATGAGGTTCATTGTTGTTCATAATATAAAACAAAAGGGAAGGTTCTAAATGCTCATCAATAAAGACTGAAAAAATGAAGCAAGGTCTATCTATGCCATTCAGATAGCCAATATATATATGAAGATGCTAAATATCATTGATATTCAGTGCAGCACAAATGGCAGCCACACATACACCTATACACAACCAAATTAGCTAAAATTTAGTAAGACTCAGAATACTGAGTCTTGGCAAAGATTTGGAGCAACAGGAACTTTAACCACTGCCACTGGAAATTAAATTAATATAATCATTTTAGAAAACATTTTCTTCTGAAGTTAGCCAATGATTCATAATTCCATTTCTAACTATATTCCAAAATGTGCACTATGAGACAGATAAAAAAATGTTTATGGAAACTTTATGCATGTTGAAACCTGGAAACAAACCTGCGATATTCATTGACAGGAGAATGGATAAGCAACTGTTGCTTTTTCACACATAAACCATGAATGACAGACACTAACAACATGACTGATGCTCAAAAACCACCCGGAGCAAAAGAAGACCCAGCATGCCACTCATCAGAAGGTAAAAATGAAAAACTTAGTCAAGGCAGCTGTTATGCTAAGGGATACATAAAGAAAAGCAGGGACATGATACAGGACAGTCCAGAGCAGGGCCACTTCAGGAAGTCACAATTGTTCACCCACATGTTTGCTTTTAAATAGTCCATTAAACCATAGGTAGTATTAATGTTCTGTGCATGTTTCTGTATGTGTGTCTTACTTCACATGCATGTGTGTGTGTGTGTGTGTGTGTATCAATATTTGTTTAAACAGAAAAGAGATGCAGGGGATACAAGCCAACCAACTAATGCTAGTGAGCTTTGTATGTTTATGCATTTGGAAGAATTCCATTTGTCTTTGGAGATTATCATGCTATTTAATCTTCTCTTGCTGTTTTTTTTCCCTCATTTGCTGTACAGGGAATTGAACCCGTGGGCGTTCTACCACTGAGCTACATCCCCAGCCTTTTTTTTTTTTTTTTTTTTTTTTTTTT
>NW_025999990.1:13884238-13946397 GCF_001458135.2 Marmota marmota marmota | reverse complement strand
GCCTTTTTTTTTTTTTTTTTTTTTGTAATTTTATTTTTTACCTAGAGACAGAGTTTCCCTAAGTTGATTATCATGCCTACACAATACAATCTGCCAGCTACGTCCTCCCTCCCCATCCTGACTGACATGTTAAACAACTATCCAATTAAGAAAATTTATGAAGGAATAAAAGGGCAGATTGTTGACGCAGGCTGAAGAAAGACTCCCAGTTCAATTGCGCCTTTGCACATGGTTCTTATAACATGATCCTCTAAGGGACCCATCCCTCAGCAAAAACACATACTTGGACCTTTCCCTTGGACAGAGGAAATGTGAAATCGGAACCAAGTAAATGTGCAGTTCATTGTTTTCTTTCCACAATTTGTGAGGGGAAAGTGTTTGAAAGAAAGAAGCTGGATGCCTGATTCAGAGGAAAATGCTGTGTGCTCATATTCCTGGATCTGACCACGGAGGCAAGGCACAGCCCTTTCAGCATTTCTGAAATTCAAGTTCAAGGAATAGTTGCTACAGCACCAGCCTGCACTGGATTCCAGATGCCCCTGAGTTCGAGGATCGAGGCTTTCTTAAGAAGGAAAAAGGAGTCTGGGCAAATTTCAGATCCCCTAGCAGGTGAGGTTCAGGACCTGAGGAGGGGGCAGGGAACTTGGAGCCTCTAAGGAGAGTCCAGACTTCAGAGGTTTGCAGCATTTCAAAGAGAGTGAGAGTGAGAGGGGCCACAGCCCAGGGAATGAATCCTTGGGGCAGGAATCATCAGGAGTCCTTTATCTAGGATGCATGCTCTGCCTCCCAATGTCTCAATAGAATTTTTGATGGATATTTTCCTCTGTCATGCAATAGAATAGAAAAAAAGGAGTGAATGTTAAAATATAATTTAAAAACTTCAACTTCAGGGAAGCTTCTCAATTCTTTCGTGGTAAGTACAGCTAAAACCCCTGGACATTAGACATAAACAAGCATAAGAAGACTGACAACAATAAGAAGGTGGCAGACTGGCTTGGGATCCTAGGATTGAAGGGGGAAAAATGGTGAGTTCTCGGAATTTTCTCTTTACCTCCTAAATCTCAGAATTGAAGCTGGAAAAGTTGATGGTCCAGAATGTCAATGAGAGCAGACAAAAAGAGAAAAAGGAAAAAAAAAAAAAAAAGAGGAGTCTCTCCCTCACCCTACCCCCCCCCCCAAAAAAAAAAAAAAAGAAGAATACTGGCCCTTCCCTTTTAGGCAGGGAATTGAGGACTCCTTTCCAATTCATTACTGAGGGAAGATGAGGCGGGTACCTTTTCTGATTCTCTTTCTGTTAGGATTCTTTAGCTTTCAAGACAGAAATTCAATCTTGTTTTTTACTTGCAGAAATGTGAAAACAAATGCCCTTGCCTTTCTTTAGCCCCTGGGGTCCTAGGGTCAGTACTTGACAGGAAGTCCACCCTCGGTCTCTGTACTGCTCTGCAAAAGTATTGGTAGGAGGCACCCAAGTTCATGAAGAGCTGTCTCTCCATCTGTTCTTCAGGATGTTCTGTGGGCAGCTTCATTGGCCTTTGCTACATTGCCCTCTGTTCCATGCTGTTGTGATGGCTTTGATTGAATTGTTCTTTGGTGTCATGCTATTCTTTTCTAGAGGATGTTCTGAGGTGTGGCCTCAGGTGTTTTTCATGATGTAGTTGAAGATATTGTTCATGATTCTCTTTATGAGCATACCCTGGACAATTTTCTTTCCAGTTATATGAACATATTTTTAAAAAGTGAACTTCTCCCAAAGAATTGGTTAGTTTTAGTCATGCGGACATTGTGAGTCACAGAACTAATCATTAATTTCCTTTTTGGGTTGGTTTAAAAATGCACCAGTGGTCTACTGAGAGCAAGTCCACAGCATTCCACCATATGTATTTTGTAGATTAACCACATGAAATGCCTATTCTTGTATCTCTTTGGTCTCACCATCTATTTTATTTCCAATTTAAGTAATGATGATATGACTTTTATAGGTTTTAAATAAGCAATCTTGGATTTACTTAGAATCCAGGGCACATAAATATATAATTGTGAGTTCATCATTCCTGGTCACATTGACACAGTCCAAAAATACAATCTTTTTAGGTGTTCACAAAGCGCACCAGGGATTGATATACTCAGATGTTACAAGAATTAAAAGGAAAGAATGAAATTTTCAAAAAAAAAAAAAATAAAAATAAAAGAAAGAAAAAGAAAAAACCCAAAGAGAAATAAAAGAAGGAAATGAAAATGGAAACTGAAACTACACAACTACACTGCATGCCCAAGATGCTACTTCTGGGCACAGCACACATTCCCCGGGCACTGGAAACACAACACTTCATAGAAGTGAGATTGGGAGAAAAGACAGTGGGTTGGTGGTATCTAAGAGGTTCTCCGAAGCCATGAAAGAATCTTCTGCAGCTACAGGGACTTAAAGATGGCCTGCTGTCTAGGATATAATGTTTCTCTGGATCTCTGTGAGTGTCCACATTACTGAGTGTGGGTCCCCAGGGAAGAAGGAATGAGTGAGAATAGACGAGGTTGGGTATTACCATCACTCAGCCAGACAAGAGGTAGAATCAGTATGGATGTAGAGGTAGCTTTGTTCACATTTCAATAAAACCCAGGAATATGTCTTTTTATTGCTCATCAAAATCCTTCCCATTGTTATTTCCAGTGATGGCACCAAAGGGATGGCTTTTAGAGAGCCCCCAAACTACCGCAGGCAAATACACACTTAAGTGGCAACCACAGTGTGCTTTGACATGCAGCCTCAGCTTGAGGTAACCATCTTTCCTTCTCTGAGGAGTTGCGCATGCCTAAGCAACTCTTACCTAAATGGGCGAGCCCTTGCTGCTAATTTTTATAAATCCCAAATATGACTTTCACGTGAACTTGTGTATATGTCAGTGAGGTAGCAGGGAAATAGCTTTCTGCTGGCCATCGCACAGGAGGGAGGGGAAACCAGTATGGAATACTGGAGCCAAATCCTGTGAGCCAATCCCAGCCTGTGAGAGGCCAGATAGCTTGACAAGGTCCTTAATTATTAAAAGCTCAGATTACTCCTTGAAAGATCAATGGGAGGATTTAATTAGATATGGTACCTGGGGTTACTCTGTAAACTGTAAAGCACTATACATGTGTCTGTTAGTGGTAATGGTAGTGGCAATACAGTCAACCTTATGTTCAAGAAAACACATCTTTTAACTTTCCAGTTCTTCCTCAGGGCCATATTTATCCAACTTGAGCCTGTAGAAATCCCCTTTATTTGAGAGAGCTTAACCCAGTCTCTACTGCTCCAACCCAAAAGTGCTGGTTCATACTGATTTCACTCCGTTGTCACACAGCAACATGAATGCCTCTCCATTCAGTTTGGAGGAGATAATAAGGAAGACAGAATATGTGTGATGCTGCACACTATGAAAACCACATAAGCCAGATGTCCAAACACCTTTCTGGGAGCACAAAATATCCATTTCCTTCAAGAAATTTCTGAAATCTCTTTAAGAGCTTTGGGAGAATTCCTTATGACAATTGCTCATATATAACAGAACTGAAAAAAAATCATTTTTAAAGGATTATACTGTTGACTCAAAGACTGATAAAAATACCATTATTGGTTAAAAAGATCTCTTAAAGAAAAATATCAAACTCAGACTACCTAGACTCTTCATGGAACATACTGTATGAGCCAATAGTTCTGCTATGTGGACCAAAAGCTATATTTAAGGGGAATGAAGTAAGCCAAAGATGGACTTAGAGTTAAGTTACGGGTATTCTTAAGTAATTCTATCACACATGGAAGGATACTTTAAGTAATTTCACAATATAGGATGCTCTCTGCTATATTCTTTTCACTCTCTACCAGGATGCGCAGGGCTACACAACTGTTGTAGGAAACCACCTGCTGGGATTACACGCATGTCCAGAGGGAAGAACACAGGAAAATAGTGACTTACTGGTATCTCACCATATTTCAGGTATTTGTGCCTGATTGCCAGGTTCAGCCCATTTCCGGGTTTTAGCATATGTGGTAAAAAATATTTTGTGACTGTGAGCCAGACATATAAGGAGAGATGAGAAGAGAGAAAGAGAAATCAGAAGGGAAAAGGAAGTAAGGCCAAAGATCAAGAAAGAGGATATGGGCGTGCATACTACCAAATAAATGAAAAGCTGAATTTGTCCCCTGTGAGGCACCTAATAGTGCCTGATGACCCAGTGAGCGAGACTTCTAGATGGATGGACTAAGATGTGGAAAGACAGTTGACTTTGAATGTGATCTATTTGCATCAGAACTACCATGGCTGTGGTGGGCTTAGAATAAAAAATGAGAACAGAAATGTCTGATGGTGTGAGTTATGACCCAACGTTCTAGAGGATTCTCCCAATGACAGCTGAGTAGGGCACCCCATGATGTCCACATATCCAGCCCACCCGAGGGTGCTGAGCACTGCAGCAGCTCGAGAGGTGTGACTATGAGTCGGTTCCAAGATGGCAGGATGTTTTCCATAGTACCTCCTTCATCCTCTCCTGAGCTGTGGAGCACCACAGAAGTACCCTAGAATTTGACCTGTGGGCTGGGCGGTTTGATGTGGGCTGCAGAAGAGACCCCTGAGCAGACAAAAGCATGGGGAATGACAGTGTCACCAGCATCCTTAACACCAAGAGCAAACAGGGAGGCTCCAGGCTCACTCAACTCTTTAGAAGGATTAAACCCACACACACCACACCCCCCATTCCTCAGTGGGTGAGGAAAAGAAGCATAGGGCTGTTGTTCCTAAAAATTCATCCTTCTTCCCACTTCATTGGGGGTGAAAAGACTGTCCAAAGTGGAGCCTGCCAGTGGAGAGGAAAGATATCAGAAAGTACTTTGATTTAGCAGGTAGACTTGCAAACCTTTTAGCATATGCAGTGTTGGATTTGAGTTGCAGCAGCTTGGTTTCCAAAGACAGTTTTCTTTCTAGCAGTGATCTCTTTTCCTAGGGGAAAATAAGATACAAATTTTGTTTATTTTCTGTGTGTATGGGCATGTGTGTGCAGGCACACACATGTTTAGTAAAGCATTCTTCTTGCAAACTGTTCACAAAAGATGCCTCTTGCAATGCGAGAAATACAGATTGAGCTAAAGAGCTCATTTCCTAAGAGCTGTTTACAAGGTATCCCAAGACAGCCTGGTTGGGCATTCCTCTGAGTGCTTTACAAGGAAGTTAAAAGTAGTTTTTTCCCTCATTCCCTTGCTGCCTAGAGAGCTTGCTCCTCATCTAACCCACTGCTGAAATGGAGCCCCTGCAGCTTGACCTCTCCCATCCTCCTCCTCAGTCCCACCCCCAATGCACAGTCTGTTCAGTCCCGAGCTCATCACGACAGCTGCCTCTCCTCCATTAGGCTGAGTGGTTGGTATCCAAGGACACCAATGCAAGTACCTTGATACCTCTACCTGCTCTCGTGGCATCTGTCGGAAAACAGGAAAGTATTAAATGTATTTTTAATGACGGATCAAGGCCACAGACAATTAAACTGCTTCCTAATTAGGATCCCAGAAAAACTATGACACTAAGAAAGAACATCTTTACACATGCTGTCGTTTAATTATTAAACCAAACTATCTTCATCCCAAAGGAAAATAGACAAGTCCATGAAAAACCAGGCTGGGATGATTGTGTTCGGTGTGTATTTGATGGCAACATGCTGGAAGAAGGAATTTGGAGTTTGGGCTGGCTGGTTTAAGTAGCCAAGTTGGGATGTGGGGGAATCAGGAAAAAACTGAAAAGAGCAGGAATTGGTATTGGCAATATGGATGGCACTGACTGAAAGAGATTTTATGAAAATATCCTCAATGCTATTTAAATCACTTCTCACTGTGGTATTTCACAGGCAGAGCACAAAGCAGAAGCATCCAAAAGACTCTGCACATGGGCTGATCTAGTTTTGAAATTTGGGCCCAAGGTTTTAGCCTCTCTGGGTCTTATTACTGTTAAGAAAAATTAACCAAAACTTGGAAATAAAAGCAACATGTGCTGCATGTAGTTTTCCTGTCACATTAGGTCATGTTTAATAATCTGACCCCCAAATTTTTTAATTTACTGATAATTTTCCTGTGCCTGACTTTGTGATCTGATTAGAGTTCTGACTCTCTGAAGTTGCATGTTAATGTGTGGGTTTCTGTCTGGTAGAAAAGATGATCCCAAAGGTTATGGTTTAATTGCCTCAAAGAATATAAACCACTTTTTAAAGTCTAACCTAAAAACCTAATTCTATACTCCTTTCCTTCTCACAAAATGCCTACGTAAGTAGCCAGTTTCTCAAAATACTTTATTTAAATCAGCTTTACCATCTTACTGGTTCCCTCATTAGTTAATGAGTTGAATAAAACATTCGACATGTATTCATTCTATATTTGTGTGAGTCACATTTTAAAATTTATGAACATCCCTAAAATGAGGATAATAATCCCTAAACTGAAACGTTGGGATGATTAGAGATAATGTATGTGAGAGGCCTACCTGCTCCCTTGGCATGGAGCTGGACCTCAGTATATAATAAATTTGAGAGTACAAATTACTTCATATTCTATGTGTTCTGAGATTTTTTTAAATTATGCTAATTTATTCAAATTTCTCTTGTGGAATTCTTGATCCACAGAAATTGTTTCAGAGTAGCCATAGTTATGTTCAAATTATTTCTGAGCCTTGCAATCTAATGATGACGTTTGGATGACCAATAAAACTCATCAAAGATCATGTATCTTAAATTTCCAGGGTGGAGGAATGGTGTTTCACAATCGTTCTTCCCGATGGACTTCGTCTTGATTAACAGCTTTTCACAGTCAGAGTTCAAAGAGTCCACAGACAACTGAAGAAAACCTCCAAGCCAGGCCAGGGTTCTAGCATCCGGCTTGGGCTCTTCACACACCCTCTTGGGCAGCACAGAAGGTCACAGGTTACCAGCTAACACTTCTCTGACCGTGGTTTCATGGTGTGAATAGCATCACACCATGGGCACCTGCTGTTCCCAAAGCCGCCCCGCTAGGAGGCAGTATCAATAGGAGAGGAGTGGACACCAATTAGAGTCATTACCAAATTTTCCCATCTAACTGATGTAGGGACCCAGAATGTCATTTTATCTAGCATAAGAAAAGAGAGCGACATAATGGGAAGGGCTGTGAACTTGAAGCTGAAGGATTACAGAATACTTCCTTGGCCCCCACTCTCCTGGTTTATAAAATGATGATGAGAAACTAGGTGGTCTCAGAAGTGTCTTTGAGCTCTAAAATTCTAATGGAGCTATATCAATGACACTAAGAATCAAACATGATTCAACAGAATTGCACTGTTAGCAAAAGGAGAATGTGCCATATGAAAATGCTCTTATTGGGCGTTTTCGCTAGCTTATCACTGTGTGTACGGAATAGATTCTCACTGCATTCCTGATTAAAGTGGGACAGATGGTGGAGGTTTTAAGTAATGTGTTCATTACCAGACCTCATAGCACTAATGGCTATTTACTGGAGCAGGACCTTGTTCAAGTGAGTAGCAAATGAATTCTTCTCTAGGGGTACCCGCTACTAGGGTGGTATTTATCACCCTTTCTGAGAATGAGCATTTTTTCATTTTTATTTTCTTTTGGAACTAGGATCTTTTCCCTATTAATACAAAAGGTTTAGGACACACTCCCTATCTGAGAAACTTCCTCCAAGCCTGTCTTCTCATTATCTCCTTAAACCAAGATGGTGCCAAGTTTTAATTCTTTTAATAGTTTTATTTGTTTGTTTACAAATATAAAATATCTTTAAATTAAATATGTTAAAAAAAACACTCCATGCTCCTCCCCTCCATCTCCACTCAGCTCAACCTCACAGAGGTTCCCCAGAGGCTTTACCCCAGAAACCACTGAACTTTGGCATTCTAGAAGGTTACCACATGGCCTAGCTTAGCCATGGGCATCCAGTCTATTACTCTGTCTTCTATAGGCAGAGAACAGTTATGGGTCAACATTAATGGCAAGCTAAGCCATTGCCTCCAAAAAATGTCCTGCCAGTATCTGAGCCACTGACCCTTAATCTTGAATGTGTCCCCCTACATTCAACAGGGGTTTTAGCCTCCCCCAAAAGATCCTTAGGAGAATTAGAGGCAGAAGATGTGGGAGGTTCTGAAGCCCCACACAGTGCAGTTCCACACACTGTAATCTCCACAAACAGTGACTGTGTCCATTCATTCACAAGCTCATTCACCCCAGCTCTGCATAGCACATGGTAGGTGCTCAAATCTACTGAATAAATGGTTGATTAAATACATCCCGGAACTTTGAGACCTAGTATAATAACTCACATATGGTCTGGAATTCCTGGGATTGTTAGAAAACAGAAATTATCTTCCACTGTCCTTTTGTTAATTTTCAGGCACTAACCAGTGGCCACTAATCTGACCTGGTGTTTACTGGATTTGAGATAGGATGATTGCAAGTTGAAGGTTACATTCCAAACTGGTTGATCAAGTTGTTTGGTTAAACAACCCTATGTGCTTTCCAGAACTGTTTTCCTTTTCTCAATGCAAACATTCATTGTGCTTAGTTTCTAAATGATTTATTATCAAATGGAGTATTCTAACACTAGCAAGTACCAAACCAAATATTGCAGCTTTTCCAAAAGAGTGTAATTATAAACTGGCCTGCCTGCATACACCAACTGCTTAAGGACATTCTAGTCCAACGATTCTAGCGAAGAATAGCACCCAATACCTAATAGGAGTGTAGCTGTGAGTTGTTATTAGATAACATTAAGTTTAGGCTTATTTAGTTTTTGCGATTTTCTCTTAGGACCTTCATTAAGATTATAAATGCAACTAAATTCAGTATCACAAATCTTACATTTTTGGAAAACATTTTAAAACTAATCAAAGTTCCTTCGGTAAGAAATCTGAATACCATTGAAATGTGACGTTTTTGAAGTGACATTTTTTAAAATGCCATAACAAAGAAGACTTGTAAAACATATTGAGGTTGAGAAGAGCAGAAGTAAATCAGGAGATTAAAACAATAAATATAAAACACATCAGGTGGAATTTCCTAGAAGCCAAACCTATGTTCTTATCTACACTGAATACAGTTTCAGAAATGCCAATTTCTTGTTTGTTTTGCTATTAAAAGTTAAAATTCCTTGTTTTGTTTGAATTCTAAATTCTAAGGCATGAATAATTAAATTTATGTGTTTATCTTTTGTATGGATTTGGAGTGCCAGCCACTTAAAGTAACACTGCATGAACCGTTTCCCAATTTTTCTTCTATTATTACTCTTTTCCAAATCCATCTTTGGAAAGTTCTGATTTCCAAAGAATAGATTTTCTTACTGTGAACTCTCTTTCTCCTGGTGTAAATATTAGTTTTTATGTACTCAGAGGGGTCAAGAGTGGCCAGAAATGAAGACTGCTCTCTCTAACACATACAAAAGGCCATGAGGGGTAGCATCTGCCACATTATTATTCCAAGAGGTAGATTCTGTGGTATTTCCATTATTTCCATTCACAGCCTGACCTGGTTTCCCATTCTAAGATGTGCATTTGCTAGAAAGAGAAAGTGACAATGGTATCACTACATTATTTGCTAAAGTAAATCCATAGCTATACCACAGATCATATTAAGTGTTAAAGAGAAGAAGCTACCATTATTGAGCACTTCCTAAGATCAGGTATCATAGGAGGAAATTTCATTTCATATTATATTATTTTATTTAACTTAATATCCTATTTTTTCAGTGTTATTGTCTTTCATTTCCCCCCGAGTCCTGTCAGGAAGAAATCCCTTTCATTCTTCAGGGACTTACCTTTTCCATTCTCTCTAGAAGGTTCTCCAATTCTGTGATCTGACTATGTTTCTCTTCAAGTTTTTCAGTGACTTGATTCAGATTTTCAACATGTTGTTTCAATTTCTGTTCTTTTTCAAGCTTATTAACCTTTGGTCAGAAAAATAGTTACCAGATTGTTTTTATTAAACCATACACATAACATGTCCCTCTAGAATTTTCTAACTAGCCACAGAAATGAATAGCTCACACTTGTTTAGAATTATTCTTTTGATCTCAGTGTTTTCTTTGAAATAATCCTGATGAATGCAATACTAAATCAGTAGAGAACAATAATATATAAATATGATCCCTAGAATGTTGACATTTGTTACCATAAAGCCCATCTCCCAAAATGGTATGAGAAAGACACATGCTGATTTAAGAAAAGCAAAATATTTAACTGTTTCTCAACAAAAATTATCTAGAATAAAAATAAAAGCTTATATGTTCAATTGAAAGTGTTTCTGTTTAAATCAGGAAGTGTCATAGAAGCAGAATAATTATCCCCAACGTGTCTGGGGTTTTTCCCAGGCGTGCTACAGGAGGGGAAAGACCACAGAAGAGAAGTCTCTGCTTGGCCTCCCATAGGCCACCCTTGGGAGTGTTTCAACTTGACCTCTACCTGACATGAACATAGATATCTGTTGCAGAACTTGAGATTTCTCAGTAAAAATAAAAGCATTTGTCTGCCCTTAAAAAATCCAGGTGGGCATTCCTGCCGGGCTGCTTGGGGTAAGGCCGATGTCCCATCACAGGGACATGCATGACCTGTCTGCAGGTCCCACTGCTCCAGTGGACCCCTTGCAGGGGCACAAGCCAGCCAGGCCATGTCATTTGCTTATATTCTTCACCCGACCCTGCACACAGGCGAGTCTGTAGCTGTCAGCATCATAGCCCGAAGCAGGAGGAGCATGACCTAAGCAGTAGATTTCCTACTGTGCTCCCAAGGGGACCTTATACCTAAGGCCAGAGCAGGCAGAGACCCAGGCACCTCATCCTGTGTTTTATATTCTGAGTTTCAGTACACACACACACACACACGTTCTCTCCTCCAATCCTAGAACATAAATTTCAGACGTTTATCAGTCCTAGCACACGTAACTCTGATTTAAAATAAAAGCAAACAAAAAACTGTGCGTGAGTTTGCATGTGTGCACATTTATTTTTATATCTTTAAGTATATTCGTACGCACACACAACTTATGTTTGTTTTTTCCCTAATCAGAAGAATGTATTCTAAGACCCAAATGATCTTTAATCCATTTATCTGGCCCGAAACCCAAGTCCAGAGAAAAGGAAATGACTCTGTCTGGACCATCTTGTTAGTCAAAGGTGGAGTCAGAAGAGGCACAGGCCAGCCCCGATCTCCTGACAGGATGCCCTGCCTCCTCCCCGTGTGCTGTGCAGGGGGCTCTGGGCAAGAATGGCAGGCAACACAGCAGCTCGGCCACATCTGGTGTGGGCTCAGCAGGACTGGGGCAATCGGCACAAAAGGCAGCTCTTCTGCCTCGTCTCTGCCCTTGCCACATCACCGGCTCTGGCTTGTTCCACATCTAACTCCTCCAGAAAGAGGGACTAGACTGGCTCCCATGGACCAGCTGATAGTTGGTACCTGGAGTAATTGTTGACTGTCCTCATGCTTCTTTCTCACGTCTTCAGACTGTGCTTGGTAGTTTTCAAATAATTTCTGGGCCACATTTCTCAGAGCTGCTGCTCCTGCTTCTCTGGAGGCTTCCAGCTAGGGAAAAAGGTCACGCTGCATGTTTTGACATTTCCAGTTAAAAGGGTTAGAGGCAGAACATTTTGATGGGCAATTAAAAACAGAGACTCTGACTATAACATTTGCAGCCCCATAGACAATGGATGGGAGAAAAGACACTGTTATTTGATAAAAGAAAACATAAAAGAAGAAACCCCTTGTTTAGTGGGTCAGTGCATGGAGACATATCTGTCCTGGCCACGCCGAAACAGAGCTTTAGGTGCATGCATGGTAGCTTCCTGAAATAGAAGTGGGACAAGCTTGAAGTATGTGGGCAACAAAAATTTAAGGATTGTGAATCTTTCAAAGCTTTAAATAGGGAAATAAAGATGGCTGCAAAGATTATCTACTAAGATATTCACTGCAGGATTGAATAGAAAATAAGGCCCCTCAAAGAAAACATAAAGCATTCAATAAAGGATCAGTGAAACCAATAGTGAGACATCTATGAATGCTATAATTAATGTTTATTAAATATGCAAATGCTTTTTAAAATTTATTGTGGAAAGAAACTTAGCTTGAGACTTAGCCTCTTGAATTTGGAAGTGCACAGTACAGCATTGTTAACTATAAGCTCAATCTCTAAAGCAAGCCTTTAGGACTTACTCAGCTTTCATAACTGAAACTTTATACCCATTGAACTTCTGTAAGATTTCTTCACTAATAACAGTAAACCAAGTTGAGACCTAATTTGTGAAATAGAGAAATGCTTCTGTATGCATGTGAGCACCTGTGTGGGCCTGTGGATGTGTGTGGATATCACTCAGCTTGCACAAAACAACAGATGCTGACCACCTGTCAGCTCCAAGGCTCAAAATGTGAGATTAGAAATTTCCCCTAATCATCAGACCTTGATTTTCAATACTTCATTCTCCTTGTTCACTTCTAAGAGCTGCAGGTCTTTTCCTCTCAGTTTTTCCATGAGCAAATCCAAGCTGCAACAAGAGGGGTCCACTTCAGAGTCGGAGCCATTTTGAAAGTTTCCACAGGGCTGAAATGGACAACATGGAATCACTGAGCTGGCCACTCCTTTCCTCATGAACTCGGACAACAGTAGTTATCATTCAGCATTACACAGACCAAACCAGCTAGCCTCTACTTTATTTATTTATGTATTAAACATAAAAATTTTTTTATTTTGCTTTTTGTACAGGACATTGAACCCAGGGGCACTTTGCCACTGAGCCACATTCTCAGTCGTTTTTATTTTTTATCTTGAGACTGTGTCTCACTTAGTTGCTGAGGGCCTCACTGAGTTGCTGAGGCTGAGTTCAAATTTGTGATGCTCCTATCGCAGCATCCCAAGTTGCTGGGATTGATTTTAGGTGTGTGCTACCACATTAGGCTAGTCTCTACATTTGCTCAAGTTTGAACAGATTCTTATAATAAATGAGGTAGAACTACATGCCTTTTTCCTTTTATCTCTTATAGTTTCAAATATACTGTTAAATTCATCTTAGGAGATGAAGAATATCCACAGACCAATTTCTTATCTAAGTCATGGCATAAATATATTTTGGTTGTACTGCATTACACACTAATATAATTGGACCTAATAGGTATGATACATAATATTCAATGTTCAACAATGTTTCATTGTAATTAACTTATATCTCATATTAAATTTCCAGTCAGGGATATCAAAATGGAGTACCACTGCCATTATAATTCTATGTAACTGTAGCTCACTGAAACTACACTTGGAGCATAAATACCATCTGGATTCTTAAACATCTGGAGGTGGAAAGAAAATAGTAAACTTCCAACTTAGCACATCAATTTTCCAAAAACCAAGGACCAGAACCCAAGTTTACATAGCAAGTGAGAGAACTCCCAGTACAGCTTCTTGATATCCATCCTGTGCTCTCTTTAAACTTATTTCAAGGCAGATGGAAAAAAAATATTATACAAATACTCAATTTGCTAAGCACCTACTATGTGCCAGGTCATCTTTTTTATGTTTTCTGTGTACTCCATTGTCATTGTCTGAAGTACTCAAAATGATAGAAGACACTATGATCTTCATACATATGAGGAAATTGAAGATGAAAGTTTAACAAGAGTTATGCATAAAATAACTACCACAACCAGAACTAGAATGTAAGTTTGCTTCGCAACTAAGCCTTTCTTCTTTCCACTACATATGCTGACTGCTTTTGCAAAACTAAAACCCAAAAAGAATACAGTGCAGAAAGATGCAGAAAGATAATACTATCCCTCACCACAACTCTGCCAGATTTGCCTCTTATGGTCCCGACCCTAGTGTGTTCTCTCACTGTCCATATACAGAGTAGAAATTATTTTGTTTTTAAATTTGTTATTGAATATTTGACAGAAAACTGCTGTGGAAGGTAGATTATTGGCATTAAATGATGGCTACAAAGGACATAGATCAGTGTTTTTCAAACTTTAATGTTTGAGAAGAATGACTTGGCGCGGGATCTGGTTAAAGATGCAGGTCCCAATTCAGGAAGCCTGGGGTGTTGGCTGCATATTTAAAAAGCTCCTGGTGACGCCACTGCCACTGAGACTGAGCCACATCTGAGCAGCAGGACCCGGCACTATAATCGAGCAATCCCTGCAGGGCCAGGTAGCTGATATTTTGGTACTCAGTGGGTCTACTCAGCTTGTGCATTTGACATGGCAGCACATGTCATATCATAAGAAGCTACTTCCAACAAACCACCAACAACTCCATGTTGCTATTTACAATGGGCAGTCCTCAATTTCCTTGAGCCTAGACAACAATAGACAGAGTGATCCCTCCAACTTTCTGAAATCGTTTCCTCACTTGCCCTTAGTGACTCCATTTCCAATGCTGTTCTTCCTGCTCATTCTCCAGCTTTTTGTCTCAGCCTCCTGTCATGGTTCCTCTTCCTGACACCTAAACATCGGGAAGCTCAAGATGCAATCCTCAGATTGTCTATCTATAATCACTTGCCTGGGAATCTCTTCCAGTTTTAGAACTTTAAGTATCACAAATAGTGCCCCAAATCTCTACCCTGTAACCTGGACCTAGAGCCCAGACTGCTACCCTCAACTGCAGAATCATGTGTCCAGCTGTCTTACTCCTTGAAGACCAGCCAACTCAACGTGGCCAAAACTGATTTTGATATTCCCCATCATCCCCAAACATACATTCCCCTAGGCCCCACTTTCAGAGCCCTTGATTTAAGAAAATAATTGGGGCTAACTGTATCAGCTTAGAAGGCTGAGGATGAGGAAGGGGTTTATATTTACACATCACACCCTCTGTTCTGATGGTGTACTCTGTGGCCATTTTGTATAACAGGTGACAGTGATGAGGTACACTGGCTTAGATGTGGTTAGCCTGGCACAATTCAGATAAAGCTAAGTGCAAATTGTTCCACCTTAGGCACATTAAGTTGGTCCTTAATGGAAGGTGTTGACTTCCAAGATCCTCGCTAACCCTAACATCTTCAACCATGTGTCTACTGATACAGCCCAGGTGAGCCCATAAACTTATATCTTAGTCTGTCATTGGGAAATGCTGCTAAGTTTCCTTCCTGTGCCAACACCTTTCCATGAAAATCAGGTAAGTTAGCTCCCATTAAAATATTCCAACAAGGCCTGGCTATTCCAATGTGAGCTGATTAATGACATGTGTGGGCAAAGATTCCACACATTTGGCCATTAACATCTTTAGATACACATGAAATATTTATCACTCCTCCTTCAAAGCTTCAAAGAAAAATAATTACCAGAAAATTTACTTAAATAAGGTCAATATGGCTTTTTGCTAATCTTCTGAAAGAATGCAAGTAGTAAATTTTGATAAATTCATTACCTTTGCCTCTAGTTTGTGATTCCTACTGTTATGTCTTACTTCATCTTTAAACATTTGACTTCTGATCTTTTCCAGAGTAGTTCGAATCTAGAGGGAGAAAAAAAAATATATTTTTTGCAAATGCATTTAATGCCAAATACTCTTAAAAAAATCTATGCAAGCTATAGAATACCTGATTTTTCTAGAAAGTAACATACATATGCTGATGTCAGATTTATACAGTGGCCATCACCTTAACTTGAATTTAGGCTGAAATGATTAGATTGCTGAAAATAAACGTTTGGCCCTTAAATATCTTTTTCAGACAAACTAAGAACCTGAGAAGCTAAATTAATATTATACTACAAAATACTTATTCAGTAATTAGCACTTAATACTATCTATTTGGTTCTATTTTATCTATATAGTAATTTAGTACTAATTTACTGTTTAGTAATTACTATAAAGCAATTACTAAATTAGTAATCACTACAAAATAATTACTATTCAGTCATTACTACAAAATAATTACTACCCAGTAATTACTACAAAATAATTGCTATTAAGTAATTACTACAGAATAATCACAAAAAGGAATTCATATAAATTTATGTATGAAATATGAGCCCCATGTCGTGATGACCTATGAAATGGCAAGATACTCAAAGATAATTTAATTAGTTGATCTAAACAAGTTATGAACTATCCATATCAGAGTTTATCCATCTGTTCTAAGAAATGATTAATATAAATATCTCTTTCGTTAGCCCTCATCATCTTGGATTCCTGTAAGACCTCACATTTTTAATGATGTGTAGTCATTAGCAGTAGCTGCCCTGAAGTGTGAAGAGGAGCCAGGTAAAGAGAAAGACACTCAGCGGGAAACATAAACATCTACTTGGGAACACAGTACCAGCACTCATGAAACCACTGGGAAAGGTTATAAAACAGTAGGAAATCCAGCAGAGAACAGCATGGGGCAAATTAAGTGCTGATAGGTGTTCTGAATCCTCCTGGCCCATCACTCAATTTTACTGGGGAAAGAAAATCATTTTACTCCAAGTGTCGGATCAGGTTCATATCCTCAAGAGAAATCACTAACCGTGTGTTCACATTTCAGCTGCCAAGACTGTCCTTTGCCAGGCTAGATCTATTTCTTTTATACTTTCCATGGAAAGGGAAAAACCAAGCCCACCAACCATACTAAAATTTATCCTAAAAAAAAATCATGCGCAGGTGACTGCCAGCACCCAAATACCTTTTTCACATATTCAGTCTCTTCAATAATGTGAGCTGACGTAGATTCATACAAGGCAGAATCCTCCATCTTTTTCTTTGGGGGAACTTCTGTGGTCACTGTTATTGTTGTCATTGTGAATTCTGGCTTTAAGAAAATATAAATGAGCTGAGAAAAACATACTTTCCCAATTATATGGTCATATGATTCACATACTTATAGGAGGAGTTCACTGTAGTCAAAAGTAGGCAATGCAATCTGTACATGTGGAAAAATAAGAATTCATACCCCATTTGAATCAAATGTATGAAATGTTAAGGTCATTGTAATGTTTTGAGCGACTAATAAAATTTTTTTTTTAAAAAGTCGGCAAAAATGGTGAGTCCTTAGAATCTGTAGATATCCATTAAAATTGAATATGGAAAAAATATCATCCAAAGAAAACATAATTAAAATTTTTGAAAAAAATCTGAAAGAGGAAAATATGAAATTTCTTTTTCTTTAGCATCATCTTAGAATTATTATTAATCAAGAATAGGGGACATGTGTTATTCATCTTTATTTTCTAGCCTGTTGTTAGTGCTTCAGGAATTTCTGTAGAATTAACAATAGAATTATAGCAAAACCATGTTGTCTTTGCATATATCTTTATATATAGTTATAAAGTGTATTTATAATTTGTAATAGTGAATGACTGGATTTAAAAAAGACCCAAATGCCCACAGAGATTGATTGGTTAAATTAATCTAATTTATCCTGCAGTTACCTCTAGGATATGTTGTCCAAATAAAGGTATGGTACTGAAAGGAATATATAGGATCCTACTTTCTGTGAAAAGGTGGGAAATGGTAATGGAAAAGGAAAATTTATCTCTTTCACTTTTGATATAGGGCCATATAAATATTTTAAATAACTGTAAAACAGAATTTAAAAAAGAAAAGGCAATCATACAAAATAAAAACAAAATGATAAAATGACTATATCTACATATCAAGTTGATGGCATAGAATTATTTCAAGTGATTCAAAAATACATACCAGTGATGATCTTTGATGTGCTTTATTTGTTCTAAGAACAAAAAGAATAACTAAAAAAAAAATCTTAAACTCTATTCATCAATAATAATGTTAGTGGAAAGTTTGGTATTGCTACTTTGAAACTGTGTGTGTGTGTGTGTGTGTGTGTGTGTGTGTTCAGGCAAGCTTCAGTGCATACTGTAGAAAAAAACCAATAAGTAAATGAGTTAATATCATTTAAGAGTCAAGATTCTTTTTTGTCATAACAGAAAAAATAACTCATAGAACCAGAAATGTTAAGTAAAAATCTTACAATGTCACCTAGAATTATGAGTATAAAGCAATGATTTTTTTCCCTTAAAAAATATACATTCTACCTCTATTCACTGAAAATCCTAGAAGCAGTAGCAATTAGCACCCTGGTGGCCATCCTCTGCTCCTTGTGTGTCTTAAATTGCTAAAAAGAAACTCGAGCAACTTGGCTGATCCAGGTTGAGGGCAAGAAATGCATCAAGTAAGTCTGAGATAGTGCATCATCCAGCAAGCAAAAATTTGATAAAACGTTACTTGAATAAGACACAAAAGCCATCCTGAGGAGAAATGACCATGCTGGATGGAAACATCAGAATCCTAAACCCCTAAGTTTATGATGACAGGTGAAATCCCACCAGCAGTAGCCTCGTTGCCCACCTTGGAATTCACTAAGGCTGCAACTCAGTGGAATAAACACCACTATATTACAACCTGGAGGAGGGAAGGAGGGGAGAAAAGAGAGAAAAAAAGGAGTGAGGGAGGGGAAAACAGGAAGGGAAAGGAACCAGCATCTGTCTTGTCTTTACTCTATGAACTAACTGTATTTCATGGTAGCCAAATAGTTGTTGAGGGAAAGGTTTCTAATGAGTTCACAAGGACTGAGGGAAACCCACCACTTCCAGCCCTCTGTGAAATAATGGATCTGAGCAAAAACCATTGACCAAATGAGATCGTGAGGTGGAAGTTCCATGAGGATACATTGACCTGAGAGGCCCTTATGCATCAATCTTAACCAAAAAGTGCCATGAATTAAGAGTCCTAAGAGACACAGACCAAATGCAACCTATGAACTGTGCTTGGATCTTGCCTAAAACAAATCAATCATATAGATACATTTTTGAGACTGACTGAAAAATAGCTGGTTCTAAGAAATCATTTAAACTTTGCCAGCTGTGATAGTGGAAGTATGAGATTCTTTTAGAAGATCTTATATATTAGTGATATATATCGAAATATTTGCAGGTGAAATGATATGTATTTGGAGCTGTTTTAAAACAGCAAGCAGGGGGGGCTGGAGTTGTAGCTCAGCGGTAGAATGCTTGCCTTGTATGTGTGAGGCACTGCGTTCAATTCCCAGCACCACATATAAATAAAGAAATAAAATAAAGGTCCATCGACAACTAAATAAATAAATAGCAGGGAGGAAAAATGGTGTTGGAATAGAGATGAAAGAAGTTAAGCAAAATATAGGTAATTGTTGATGCTGGATGTTGAGCAAATGGGGCTCATTATACTCTATTTTGGTTTTGCTTTAAATTTCTACAAAAAATAATAAGGAACTAAAAAATAAACTGTAATAAAAAGTGCTGCAAAATAGAATTATTAAACCCATTTTCTGGATAATGAAATCAAGATTCCCATAGTAATATGAACTTACCCAACATACAGTAAATCCAGCGGAGCTAAAAGTCAAACCTTGGACCTTTTGAGACTAAGTTCAGGAGTGTTTCCATCCCATTAAGTCTGGCTTCCCTAGAGAGAAACAACAACAACCAACAAACAGCAAGATGTTTAAAATCGAGCAATGGCCTCTGCTACTAAAAGACAAAGAATTTTCACATTGGCCTATATCACTTTGAAATAAAATAGCCTCTGGGGATACCAAAAAGCCCTGCATTTATCCTCTAATCTTCAAAGAAATTGACAATGCATGCCAAGAATTTTCCATTTTATTATAAATCCTCTTAGACAGCCCCCAGGGCTTCAATTTGCTTTGGCTGAAGTTGAGTGGGCAGCAGTGACTCTGCAGGTCAGCTTGCAAAGACCACAAGTGGAAATGCTTCTCTGACTCAGTCCTCTCCAGTCCAGGATTCAAGACGGGGTCTGAAACAACATTTAAATCTCAAAATCTTAGAGACAATAAGCCATGTGCTCAGAAACCAAAGGGAGGGTGGTCAGGCCAGGGTAGGGATTGGTAAACCATACCTGAGACCCCAAACTATCCCCTACCTGCTTGTGTAGTCTGTGAGCTGAGAGTGATTCTTACATTTTTAATGATTCAAACTAAAAATTCAAAAGACTTACATTCCATGACACGTGGAAATTATATGAAGATCAAACTTCGTGTCCACAAGTGAAGGTTCGTTCTAAGGCAACCCTGCATTGGTTTGCATTTGGGCCATGCTGCTTTGGTTTTGCATTTGGGGATGAGTATGTGCAACAGAGGACTTTCATGGCAAGTCAAATCTGAAATAGTCACTATCTAGTCCTTTCCAAGAAAAGTGTGCTGACCCTGGGAATAGCAGGGGTGGAAAAGATGGGAGAACTAGAAACTATCTGGCCTGGACCAAGGTTTTCCTCCACTTCAATCTCCCTGGATCTATAATCCCACTTGACTGATTTGCTTTCGTTTTTCTTTTTGTCAGTTATGCATTGTGAAAATTGACAAATGAGCAGAGGTACTTCATCACGGGGCACCATCTCTCTGTAGAAAGGATCCGGCTACATTCCCAATCTTCATAATTGGACTTCATCTCGGGCCAAATGCCATGTATACACAAAGATACTCTCACCCATTCCTTTTATTGTTAATATCAAAGAATTCTGCTCCTTGACGCCTGATATTTCTCAAAAATACCACCTTTTCCACTCACTGGTTAAAAGGGTTGCCTGCGACCTCAGCCTTAACTTACACATCTCTGTAACATAGAGGAAAACACCTAGGGTTGTGAACATGGGTTGTTATTTAATGTCTGATGGTAAAGGTACTCAAAGGTTAGTAAATATCAATATTGCTGCAATTCTTCTTTTATGCTATTGATCATCACAAAAGACAATTGGCCCATAACAGAGGAGGCAGTTCACACCTCTTTGGTCACAAAGCTTTCCACCCAGCTATATCCATACGAAGTTAAACTTCATTTCTCTCTTTGGTTGAGAAAACTTTTGTGCCCACAGTCTCTGCTTTGTTTAAAGAAACCCAAGGGGGAACATGAGCCAGCCGAGTCCAAATCGCCATATGGCATTACCATCCTAGGGAAAATCCATGTTAGATTTTATTTCAGCCAGAAGTAGATTAGGCAGATAAAATTTTCAAAATAAAACACAATCAGTTAATTAAAGTGAGGAAAGACTTTATTTGTTTTATGCTAGAATGGATTGAGACGGCTTATGAGCGGCATCATGCCAAGGGGAGTGCTTTCCTAGATGAAGGCTTTTCAAAGGGACTCGCAGGGAGGAGAGGGGTTGCTAAGGAGAAAGGGCTCTGTTCCCTTAACTTCAACCAAGGCAGCTTGGCTTTGTCCATCATATACTGAATTTTTCCACAAGGCTTTCTGTGAAGAAAGAACGTTCAACAGCTAAAAGGTTTATAATAGGCAGCCTGCCCAGTTTCATGGCCTGATTCTGCTACCCAATAGCTGTGTCACTTGGGCAAGTTCCTTAACCTCTCTGTGCTTCAGTCTCATTAACAGTAAGATTCAGATAATATTAATTATTAACAATAATAATCAACATGGGGTTGTGTGTGAGTTAATATTTGTCAAGCACTTAGCACATATAATACATAATAAATGATCTGCACATGTTTGTCAAATGAGTAAATAAAATATGAGACCATTATCCATAATTAAGGTTGACAAGCAGTTTTTCTTCTCTGTAGGGAAGAAAAACAGGTAATATTTTAAATAGTCTCTACACTGAGATGGGCTATAAAGAAAAATTTGCTTTGAGGGATTTTAAGACCAGCAAATCCATGATACTGATTCTTTATTGCTAATGCATCAATAATTTGTCAACATCCCAACCAATGATGCTAGCATCTAATGAATAGTTTACAACTTACAAAGCAAAGCACATACATTACTGTGAATTGTAGTCTGTGTGATAAATCAGCACGTTACTGGACACCTAGGAATATAACCAAACCCGCTGCAGTGTTTGATGAACTGAGAATAGCTAAAGAATTACATAATAAACCCTAGAAGGCTTTGTTACAGGTTGAAATAGTGTCCCCCCCTCCAAATGCACATGTTGATGTCCTTACCCCTGCTATCTCAGAATGTGACCTGACTTGGAAACATGGTCATTGTAGATGTAATTAACTAAGAGGAGGAGATGCTGTAGCCGGGTGGACCCTTCCTGCAGTTTGGAGGGAGAATTTTCCTGCAGTTTGGAGTCCACAGGGAGAAGGCTATGTGAAGGCAAAGGCAGCCATCCAGGTGATGCTTTTACACCCCAAGGGATGCCTGAGACTGCCAGAGAACAGCCAGATGCTAGGGGACAAGCATAAAACAGACTCCCACCCAGCCCTGGAGGGAACCAGCCCAGCACACCCCTTGATCTCAGACTCACAGCCTCCAGAAACGTGAGGTGATCCATTTCTACCTGAAAGTGTCAGCACATGGCTCCTGGTGAGAGCGGCCTGGGAAACCAGCACAGCGCTGTTTATTGTCTTGAAACTACAACAAGGGCGTTTCCTCTCTTGGCCTAACCCTTGACTCATTCTTTCCTATAGTAAACATTTTTTGAATACCACTGGGTTACGGACTGTGGCTACCAAGGTTGAGCCAAAGGCCTGGTTTCCAGGGGACTTTCAGGACAGAGGGGAGACAGACAGGACATGAACAAGTAAATATGGGAGGCCGTGGCAGTGGCATGAGTAAAGCAGATCAGAGGAACAGAATAAAAGGAGATGCTGTTTGGGATTCGCCGTGAGGGACTGACACTGGGGAGAAGGACTGGACTGAAAGAATGTCCGCAGGCGGTGTGGCCACCCGGCGAGGACCCCAGGCAAGGGCAGAAGCAGGAGCAGAGGCTGAAGTTCCCTCACAGTTGCACTCTCAGAAGAACACCACAGTGCGTGGCGCAGCCTACCACTGTCTCTTCTTTTTCTTTTAATGTTGCAGGGGTTTTGTTTTTTTTTTTCTTTGAGTAGATTGAAATGTGTTAAGATGTCCAATTTGCCCAAGGAGTCACCTCCTTAGCACATTAAAACAGCCCTGCCTGGCATGGGTCCCCAAGAGCTGAAAGGCAGGCAAGATGCAGCCCTCAGATGCTTCACTGTGAGCCCAGAAAGGGCAGTAACGCCCCCTGAGCACCCAGGGGCACCCCAGCTCTCTTCTCCAGGTGGCCCCCGTGTTTGGAGATCCAGCGCGGGACTCTCCTTCTCAGATATCGGAACCACCATCTGCATGAGCCTTGAAGCAAGTGTCCCTTGCTCATTTGTCCCTGCCTGGAGTTAGAGCATAGTTAGCTACAACACCAAGACTCAACAAGCCGAGTGCTGCCCCTGGAGATGTGACTTGAGGACTAGCCCTCTGGCTTGGTGACACTGGAGACCATGAAAACCCAGTTCTCATTCAGGGAAGGGAAGGACTCTAACACAGAGTGGCGCTTTATGGCCTGTGGCAGGAGTACCAGTGGTGGCAATCAGTGACCTGTGGTGGTGCCAGAGGGACCCTAACCTGCTTTTCCTGCTGCCTGATCTTGCAGTGGGATGATAAGCACACCAGATCCTCCCACCTTCCAAAGCTGGTTTTCTAACTTTCCCATCAATTCTGGGAGCTACTCCACATACCTTGCAGTCAATTCTTTATCTGCCATGTCATTAGTCAGCTACTCTGGTTTGCAGTCAGGAGCTCTGATTGGTTTTAGCGCCATCTCTGGGTTTTGGTTTTTAGTTTCTCAGCCCTGAGCTGACAATACTATTGCTTTGCTCTTGATCTCTATCATACAGAGCTTAGAGATCAGGAGCCGTAAAGCAGGTTACAACTGAAGCACCACTGGCTCTTTATTAGGTTATGAGTAGGGGAGCTAGCATCCCTTCAAGTCCTCAGAGAGAATGGCCTTGCCCTGAATCTTTAGCAGCACACCTGTGCCACAGCTACATTACACAGCACAATGGTGACATCCAGTGTCAGCTGGCTCCATCTCAGGTGACTGAGCAGCTTACCTAGAAATAATACACACTACACCAAACACGTGCCTGTTCTCACTGAACCCCACTTCTGTCTGCCAGTCTTTGTGGAGGTAATTCATTCTTCAGTAGATTTAACTTCATTCGACCACGTGCTACTCTCTCATTGGTACACACACATAAATTTACTCCTATAGAAAACTCTTAGATATGAAATATGGCTATTTATTTTATAGGGAAAAGGAATTAAATATTAGTGCAAATACTATGTACAAATACATACTGTTAAAAAAGTGCTGTACCACTTACCAAAGAATTATTTCCCATATATTGTCACAATCAATCATTACAATACTACCTTATAGGCATGGTCCTCAGCACGGAATAAGTGCAACCAAAGCAAAGAGGAATGATACAATTTTTTCATCATAACCTGAACTCAAACGGACTGACCTCAAGTCCAAATGTCTTTGTACTGAAACAGGCTATACAGTCTGATTTCAAACTATGAAACAGCTGAAGGTATCAGTCAAGGCCAGCTCAACAACTAGGTTACAAAGAGATCCAAATCATATGAGCCCCTCTCATTCAGGAAGGAGGGTGTGAGAGAGGATCTTTGGAGTGCCCAGGATCTGTGGAGTGCCCAGAATGTGCTGGGTAGACTATGTCACCTGTCTCAGCAGCACAGAGAGGTCAGTAGTGGTATTTACAGACGAGGAAATGAGGCTCAGCAAGATTGAGCAAAGACAGTCAGCTAGTCACGATGGTCACTGCATCCTAACCCAAGGCCTGGCTGACTCTGGCCTGGAGTCGGTTAGCTCTTTCCAGCTTACCACTGTGCCTTGGCAGTATTCTGAATAAATTTTTAAGCCTTGCTTCTTGGGCCTGAGATAGGACTCAAGGTATTTCAAAGTGAGCTCCTAAGTCACATCAAGGAACTCCTGATGTGAGGGTCCCGGTGTGTCCTTCAGGAACCTGAGCAGATATTGATGTACCAGTAGATTTATTCTAGGAACATGGGCAATAAGGCTTTGTGGTTTAAAAACAAAGGAATTGGATGCCATCAGTAGTGTCCAGAAGACTACTTTACTTTCTTACCCAGGGCCGCCTTATACAACTATTTAAACTCTCCAGACTTCAGCTCCTTCATCTGAAAATTCATGTGAGAATGTGTACCTCCTCATGGAATTACGTGGCCATCAAATGAGATGAGGCATTCAAAGGACTTCACAGGGTATCTGCCATGATGCATATTGAGTGAATATTAAATAATTATGTTTATATTCACAACCACAGGACGTTTACTTATAGGATTTCAATTTGAAAGTGGCGACACCTAAGCTCACTTGTCCCTCATTTTTTCCTCTGTCACCCATTTAACAAATCACCCAACTAACAAATCAAACCAGAAGTCAGTTAGGACTCATCAGTCAAGAAAATACGAAAAGAAGCAGATGCCAGTGACATATACCACAGGGACCTGTAACATTTACATGGTGTGCTTTTGGAAAATTTCTTGTGTGGCTTTACAAAAGCTTCTAAGAGTCAATAGCTCAGACGTTTACAAAATATCTATAGGTTTCTAGCCTCATCCCAGAGCATTTCAGCTACAACATAATTTACTTCATTTTAAGATTAGCCATGGCCGGTGGAGGTAATACCAAGTACTGGTGAGCATGCTGGGCAGTTGGAACTCCTGTCTATTGCTGATGGAAATGCAAAACACACAGCCACTACGGACAACAGGTTGGCAGCTTCCTATACAGTTAAACTGTACAATCCAGAAATCCAATTCCTAGCAATCTACCCAATAAAATAAAAATGTATGCTCCACAGAACCTGAACACTGATGTTCTTAATTATCAACACTGGAAACAATTCAAGGCGTATATTAATCAGCAACAAAATCAATTACTATAGTTCAGGTCTGGAGGGTCCCTAAAGGTCTGTAGTAAAGGCATGGTCCTCAAAACTATAGGAAGTAGAAACAGATCTGTGGCTGCTTGGAACTGGAAATGGGGAAGAGAGAAATAGAGGATCTTGGAGGGGAATAAAGTAACTGTTCATATCTTGATGGTGATGGTGGTTCCATGACTGTAGCCATATGCTAAAACTTACAAAATAATACTATACAGGGAAAAAAAAGATTTAGCATATAAAACTTTTATTTTCATGATAATGTGCAGTACCCCAGAAAAAGTAAGAAACAATTGAGATTTTTAAATCCAAGGGCTCTCCCTGATTTTATGAGAACTGGAAGTCACAATGAACTGAATTTGTTTTCCTTCATTTAAATATTAACCAAAAAAAGTGTAAATGACAAGAAACAGCAATGAACTCAGAACTGTTAATGAGCAGCCAAGTGAACTCTAACAGGTAAGTAGAGAGGTGGTAGGTATGTTGGTAGTAGGTAGGTTGAACTGTTGAAGCTCAAGATAGTAACAGCTGATATCTAATGTAACAACAGACACAAAAGTCTTTTAGACATTGCAAGGAAATTAATGATGAGTGCTATTTACTAAGGTGAAAGAGTGGGAGGAAATATATAGAATATATAAGAAATACAAGAAGTAGGGTGCAGGGGCACACGCCTGTAATCCCAGCGGCTTGGGAGGATGAGGATCACCAGTTCAAAACCAGCCTCAGCAATGTTGAGGCACTAAGCAACTCAATGAGACCCTGTCTGTGAATAAAATACAAAATTGGGCTGGGGATGTGGCATAGTGGTCAAGTGCCCCTGAGTGCAATCGAAAGAAAGAAAGAAAGGAAGGAAGGAAGGAAGGAAGGAAGGAAGGAAGGAAGGAAGGAAGGAAAGAAGGAAAGAAGGAAGGAAGGAAGGAAGGAAGGAAGGAAGATAGATAGAAAGACCTGAACACCTGCAACAAGAATTAAATCTAAACACAAATGAGAGATTCCTTCTCTTGTCTATTCATCCCTTTCCTAACAATTTTTTAGATGCACAACATGTTTTTATCCTCCATCTTTGTCCATTTGCATGTGAGTGATGGGGTCCAGGAGTAGAAAGTCTATTCAAGCCCTGGAACCTCCTTTTGGTCACTCTCTGCTCACCCTTCTGTGCCACGAAGATGTCCATCTTATCAGAGAGCAGCCTTCTACTAAAATCCAGAAAGTTACAAGGCTGAGAGGCAGCTGCCTGTCCTGGCTGAGAGGCACCAGGCTCCTCATACCAGATCATCACTACCTAGGGAACCCAGGTCAGAGGTGCTCACAGCACTGGGCCCATCAAGCCTTTGTCCTCCTGGAGGACCCACACAGTGTGGTGAATGTTTCCACCTGGATACCTGAAACACGTGAAAGTAAGAAGGGTGAAGGTGGATTCCTGAAAACGGAATAGACTTCTTAGGAGATATTTAGAATAAAGTTATCACTATGAGGCAAGAAAAATATATCAGTTTTAGAATTCTTAAAATCCTGCCCAAGGGTGAGGGTGTTGCTACCAACTGAGATTGATCACTAAACTTCTGCCTTCACCTAAGAATTAGAGGAAGTTGTTTGGACATTTCAGACAAAAACAGAATTCCACAGGAACACATTTAGCTTTGGAAAGCCATATTATTTGACCTACTAGGCTGTCTTATTTTCAGATTTTAGATGTTTAAGAAAATCTCTTGATTCTAAGTTACCAATAAAATAAACTTCAAGCTATTTATTTTAATGTTCTGTTTTCCCCAATATGAACTTTCAATTTGAGTAGTAACTGAAAGGCATTCAGAAAGATACTGTCTTTTCTTCTTTTGATTCACAAAAACTGCCAGATTTTTAGAGAAGGGTTGCTACTCAAGTAGAGAAATTTCTCTAAGTTGTCAAGCATGACCTGCCCCCCCCCCACCCCCGCCATGTACCTGCCATGGTAGCACAAGGCGGGATAAAAGGAGTGTATAAGAAAAAATTTAAACTGGGAACTGCTATTCAAGATTTCTGACTCCTTAAAGAGGCACACCAAAAATCAACATTAAGAAGGTCTTATTTGGTTCTCTAAATAAATAGTTCCACATAGGAAAGCTCCCTTGCTTAAAAGGAACCTAGGTGTTTAACTCTTGGCATTAATATTTTAAATCATGAAGGAGAATCAAAGCATCTAATAAGAAGAAGGCTCATGTCAGTTATTTTCAAATTATGCTGCTATGGAAGCCAGACCAATATATCTGTCTTACTATTTTAAAAAATTGCAGAAATAGCCACCAACTGATTAACAAAGTATGGTACAGTCATCAAATTGAATGAATACTGGTTAGCAATAAAAAGAAACCAAGTGCAGATATATGCTACCACCTGAAAGAGCCTCAAATACTTTATTCTATATCGAAGAAGACAGATGCTAAAGAGCGTTTGTTACATGACTTCATTTGCATGGTATGTCCAGAAAAGGCAAATCTAAATAGAGAAAGTAGAAAAGTAGTTGCCCAGGGTGAGGGGTGGAGATGAGGGACCACAGACAGACAACAGGGATTTTGGGGAATGATGAAATGATCTAAAATTGGACTGTGGTGATACTTATATGATCATGTAAATTTACAAAAAATCATTGAACTGGACTTGGATGTATTTTATGGTTATGTAAATTACACTTCCAACAAAGTAGTTTTTAAAAAAATAATAAAAAGTAAGTATAACTGGAATAAAGTGACTTTTTCCCCCCTCTGGGATAAATATAATTGTAGTCACATTTTTTTTTAATTTAAAGGAAAAATTATTTTCTCCATTTTAAGATATTTTTCACCTAGATGACTGACATTCACAATACAAGTTTAGTTTCCATTTAATGTGTATGAAATCCATGTTTAGCTATTTTAGGTTTAATACTTCAATATTTAATAATATTAAAATTAGAACACATGATTCCTAAATTCTTCCCCAACCTGAAAGAGAGAGAGAGAGAGAGAGAGAGAGAGAGATCACTGAACAGAATAATATGAAAGCTTCTTTATAATTTTTTAGAATTGATGATTTAAATCAGTGTAAGAGAGTATGGCATTGGAAACCAACCTACGTTTAGTCACTATCAAAACTGATGGTTATTGATGTGGTTCCTAATCTGTGATCTTGGGGTGCCCCTCAGGACCCCAATGTTGTATAATAAGATAGTAATATGTCCCCTTGCGCTCCAACACAGAATACAGTAACCTGTATAAAAGGTGCTCAATAAATACTGGCCCAATGAATGTGTGAACAAGGCCAGTATTTATCCACCAAATCATGGATGCAACAAATACAAATATTTTCTAAAACTGAATATATGCACATATATCCCCATATACACTTGTTTTCCAAACCCATGTGGATGGCTGTTTTTGTGCTTAGTAAAAGGTAAATTCATTTAAACATGCTAGTAAATCCATAGTAAAATTTTGCCATTATAAAAATGTTCAATCTATAAATGATCGTACAATTTTGATGTAAATATCTCAGTTCAAAACTACAATTTTACAAGACTCTTGAATTCCTTTAAAACTCAATTTTTAACCTTTTCAGTCATTATCCCAAATAAATATACCTCTTATTTTTCATCTTTTACCAGATCTAGCTTACATTTTTTAGTTTGGGCCAAACTTTAAATTAGAATTCAAGTTCACTGCTGAGCACATTGTAAATAACTAGCCTAATAAACAACATGTCCATTAGGAATTCAGGAAGTAGCTTCAGTATTCATTTCAAAAGTCCCTTTTTAGTTGGGACAAGGTATTAATTTATTTTGTAAGCAAGGAAAAGTAAGAAACTTATCAAGTTTGCTTGGCTCCCAGGAAGTAGGACCTGTTTTCATTCATTCCATAAATAGAACAGGAACCACATAGGATCTTAACTGCCTTAGGCCCAAATTCCTCCCTGTTAGGGACCTTCACTCTCAAATTGTGAGTGGGAGGGAAACAACCTTTACAACAGATCCAATTGTGTGTGCTAGGGCCCCTGACAATCCAGCCCAGCTCAAATTTCTGTTAAACCAGTCTTTCCATAGAGCTGAATATTTAATGGCACTAGGTAAAAACAGAAGGTCAGCTTATCTTTCCTCTGTTGCAAATGCAGAATAACTCCCTTTTGTGTTTGACACCTCATCTACTCTTTATACACCGAAAAAGGAAGAGAGGTTTGATTCCTCAAATAAAACGACCATAATATAATGGTGATCAACTTGGGTTATGCTCAGGGCTGGTTGCATGTTCTGAGGTTTATATTCCATCAACTTTTTTTCTTCTTTCTTTTGGAAAAAAAAAAAAAAAGCTGGAAATTCACAACTATGGCACCACCCAATCTCAAAACATTTGCATTGTCCTGTACTACTCTTGGAAAAGTAACACTGTTTCTTTGCAGTGCTGCTTAGGGCTCTGCAATATGAAATTCAAAAATACCTAAGATGCCTCCTCAACAGAAACAGTACCAAACTGTCAAGCAGGGGTCTGTCCTGATGCTGCGCTGGCAGCTGCGAGAAACGAATGAATGAGGGGCCAGACCACCACCCTCATTCCTCTTGGCGGTTACAAACTGAGGACGCAGTGACTGCCACGCTGGAATACAGGGGACGGTTTTCCAGAGAGTTTTTCTCCACCGCTCCTGAAATTAGCAGACAGAAATCGCGGGGACCTATGACAGAGGAAATGGATAACAACAAACTAAATAAATAATCAGGTGTGCGCCAGGCTAAGGAGAGATTGGTTCCTTTGTTGGGGAAAGGTAACTCTTTCTCTTCTCTGGGGCAAAGAAACTTCTCGCCCAGGCTCAGAACAGAGGTTTACCTTGGTGAAGCTTTTCTCTCCACTAAGACCCTTTTCCAGGAAATGTCCTTGGTGCCCCGAGCTCCGCTGGGGACACCCGCTCCAAGGGCACTGGGACACCCACCTACCTGGCGCGCGCTGCCCGCAGGTCTCCAGGGCTCGCCTACCTTGGAGGCTCTCAATCAGTGCAGGGTCCCAGCTGATTCTCCTCTGGGCGCTCGGGCTGGGTGCTGAGGCCAGGGTCTGCTCCCTAGGGCTGTGCTGGTGCCACGGTTGTCGGCAGATTCGGCTCCGCCCCCTGGGGCGCGTCCAGGGCAGAGTCCGGCGCCCCTGCGGCTCCGGGGAGGAGCCTCGGCTGGGGCAGCGCCTCTGACTTGTTTGGCCCAGGCACAGGGACCGACACCTGCCCTGCGCGCCTCTCAATAGAGGTACGTGCTGAAGAGGGATATGTACTGCTGCATTTCAAGAAGTTTCTATTTGCACCCGAAGTTCTTAAACTTTTTGTTTTGTTGCTTTTAATAAAACGTTTGTTTCGGATAATTTGAGACACAAAATAGATGAAAGCAGGGTGCGGTGGCACATGCCTGTAACCCCTGAGGCTTCGGTGGTTATGGCAGAAGGATCCCAAGTTCAAGACCAGCCTCAGCAAGTTAACTAGGCCCTAAGAAACTTAGCAAGACCCTGTCTCAAAGTTAAAATTAAAAGGGCTTTGTAGGTAGCTTAGTGCTAANTGGGTGGCTGAGGATGTGGCTCAATGGTTAAGCAACCCTGGGTTCAATCCTTGATGAGAGAGAGAGAGAATATGAATACAGAAAGTTCCAAACGCCCTTCAGCCCATGTCCCCTAAGTCCATATCTTACATAACTAAGGTACATTTGTCATAAATATAAAATTAACATTAGTCCCTTGGAATTAACTAAACCCTAGACTTGAGGCAGATTCACTAGTGTTTCAGCTAATATCTTCCTATTCCAGGTTCCTGTTCAGGACCCTATACTGCATTTGCATCTTCATGTCTCCCATATATATCTTTTGTGGTGTGTGATAGTTTCTTTTTTTCTTTTTTTTTTTTTTTTCCTCGACTGCAACAGCATTGAAGAATTGTAGTACTGTAGCTAAGTTCTTTGGATATCCAAGATTTGGTTCTAATATTTTTCTCCCAGAGTTATGGGTTAGGGGGGAAGAATGACGCAGAGATGGAGTGCTCTTCTCCTGGCTACTTCTCACAGGTACCTGGTAGAAGCATGACCAATCACTGGTGATATTGACCTTGATCCCTTGGGTAAAGTCATGTTTGCCAAATTTCCATACTGCAAAGTTCCTATTTTTTCTCTTTCTGTTCTCTCTTCTTCTGATGGAAGTCGCTCAATTCAGCCCACACTCCAGGTGAAGGAGGGATTTAACCTCACCTCCTAGAGAGAAGAGTATCTATATACTGCTATTAATAATTATTCTGTAAGAAAGATTTTCCCCCTCTCTCCCATGTATCTATGCAATCATTTATTTTTATTGGAATAGACTTGCCAATATTTATCTTATACTTGGAGCTAAAATTCAATACTACATTATTTTGTTTTTCAGTGGGAACTATTTCGGGTTGAGTTCAATCTCTCTATGGAAGTTCAAAAACTTTTAGAGTTTCAAAAAAAAAAAAAAAGCTATTTCTTCCACCCCTCTCACATTTAACAGATTCAGAAAATTGCAGCCTCAATCCCTTAATATTCAAGGGCTTTTCAGAATCTTTCTGAGAACCCTACAATCACTGACTCCCACCACAGTTGGAATCAAATAATATTCCATTTTCCCAACAAATTAATTTGTGGATTACAAATCAATCTAAAGTGAAAGTTGATAGTTCTTAGGTAATTTTTTTGTTAACTAATTCTTGTGGTTCTATTAATATATGTATATTTACAGACAAATTGTGTTCCAAAGATAGCCCGATGTTTATTACCAGCTTAAACACTGAAGACATCCAGCTGTTAAGGATCATTTGTTATGTTGTTCTGGTTTGCTCATGTTTGCATTTCCAGTCAGTTCCGTAAACAACACATTTCCTCCTTCTGAGCTTGGGTCTTGCTCAGCATTAGATTCTGTCCTGCTTTCTGGGACCCCTTCACCTCTCCTGGTCATAATCTTTCTTGGAGAGGGAAATCTACCATATTGAACCTCATAAATGTCCCCACCACTCCATTAATGTAATAATACTCGAGGGGTATTCACTCATCCTAATCTTGCACTTGCTGTCACTAATAATAAATGATTCTTAAGGACTACCGACACATCTTTTTCTCAAGTTTCACATAATGGTCACATCCCACTTTGTTACAAATAAAAATGGGTCATAACATACCTTTCTCATGTACATATATGAAAACAACACAGTGAATCTCACTACCATATACATCCATAAGAATGGGACTCTAACTAGAACAAGATATGTTCCATGTTTGTATAATTATATCAAAATGGATTCTGTTGTCACGTATAATTAAAAAGAACCAATAGATAGGAAAATAATTTTTAAAATGGTTATAAAATCTGCAACTATTATGCAGTCCAATGTGGTACTTCTCCAATAGCCTAGATTGTGCCAGATAAACACAGAATACACGAAACTGTGAATAATCAGGAGAGCTAAGTGACATTTGGGTTTTCACTTTTTTTGTTTACAAAGTTACTAAAATAACATATTATTAACTTATTAATAATAAGTCTAAAAATAAATTAAAAGAAAACATTTTATAAAATAAATGCTTGTACGCTCCCCAAATGACTATATTGAAGCCCTAGTTAGCAATGCAATGGTATTTGAAAACGGAGTCTTTAGGAGCGAATTAGGTCACGGGGTCCATCATAAATGGGTTTAGTGCCCTTTAAACAAGAAATGGGAGAAAGGCAACTCTCTGTAATGAAAGGAAATGGCAAGTAAGCAGCATTTGCAAACCAAGAAGACAGCCTTCACCAAATATCACATCTCTGGGAACCTTGACCTTGAACTTCCCAGTCTCCAGACTATGAGAAATCAATGTTTGCAATGTAAGCCAGTTTAATACCAGTCTATGGTATTTTGTTATAGCAGCCAAACTAAGACAATATCCCAGAAGAAGTTGACAAAATCAGAAATAAAGGTGGATTTTGAGCACTTTCCTGGGTATACAATCAGCTGGGCAAATTGAAGAGATACCAAGAAACCCAGTCCGGGGGGACCACAAGAGACTACAGGAAGATTAAGCAGAGAAGTGGAAGCAAACCTCGGACAAGAGGTCCAGGAAATGCCTTTTTCTTGTCCATCTCTGTTAAGAAAGGAAAGAAAAAAAATCATTGTAGGAACTGAAACTGTAAATGTCATTATGAGTTTATTAATAAAACACTCAACAAGTGTTTAGGAACAATACCTGAGTGTCTACTTGTATAAACAACTCTGTCTAAACAAGTACATCTTTTTCTAAGAATCCTTTCACATAATAGATACAGAAACCATGACATAACCAGGGTTGATATTCAAAGCATGTTCCTACTGGTTGAGCAGTGGTACCAACCAATCAGAAAAACTGCCATCCACAATAAACTATTGATGTGGATAAGTTCATGCCAACCAGCTAAAAGTCAGCCCTGGACATCCTTATTTAAACCTATTACTGCTCTCTTAGCAAATCCAGACATCCTTTCAGAAATACCCTTACGAAGGGTATTTGGACATATTCCTTTGGACTTAATTCTGATTTCTGTAGCTTTCTTATTGATGAGCCTGGTTTTCTGTACTTTCACAGTAGCTGGGGCAATAAATGTCACTCTTACCTGCACTGTGAGTCCTTCTCCCCAAAGGAAAGGAGCATGGGGAAGGGTGAAATAAGACATGAAGTTGAGATGGTGGTGTGAAAAACTTTATCCAGGGCTGGGGTTGAGACTCAGTGGCAGAGCGCTTGCCTCACTTGTGTGAGGCACTGGGTTCAATTTTCAGCACCACATAAAATGAATAAATAACAAATAAAGATATTGTGTCCAAATACAATTTAAACAAAATTTTTTTTAAAAAAACTTTATCCAGGTACTTCTAAGGTTGAAGGAGGGATGTGAAACTCAGAATAAGGCTGTAGGAAGGCATCATTCGAAAAAGTTTATTGGTTATAGATGAAGCCTGCATTTTGACACGATTTGTGCTACCATTGATTCACAGTCTTGCCTTTGTCCTCACCTACCTTAAGTTGGTATGGACAATTTTCATAGTAACTACAAAAGCCTTTCTTTCTTTCCTCTGCTGGAATAATATGGAATCTGTCCAATTCCCAAACTGAAGGAACTAAATTTCATCTGCCTTTTGAAACTGTTAGTTAAAACTCTACTTTTGTGGCTTCCTTTTGTTTCTTTGTTAAGGTATTCTCTAACAGGCTATGAGAATTTGGCTTTCTATTTTTATTATTATTATTTTGGCAACTGCAGTATTTTAGATATTAATTATAATTTGACACCTAGTTCCCCGTTTCCAAGTTGGTTTTTTTTTTTTTTTTTTGAATGTTGGCCTTGGGCTGACTCAAGTAAGACAGAGGTTAACATTAAGGACTACATGGCAATAAGGGAGATAGAGAACTCATTAAGATCCAGATGCAAGAACCCTGCAGTGGCTGAGACTCCTGAGGACCAGCCATTGGATTAGGGGGAATTTAGGATTTGGGCAAGAGTGCGGGGATCCCCGTGCTGGGGGACCACCAGGCAGCATTAACGGGATCAGTTTCTTACTTTTCCATCTGGGCTTCCTGATGATGACTTCTCACATCTTGCTGCTATCACATAATATTTTACCCCTTGCTCTATAAATCTCCAGTGGCTGCAAGGTGTGGTGCAAAGCAATGTTTGGGTTAGCTGGTTAACCTAAGGTAAGCAACATAACCTCTCTGGCTTCAGTTTCTGTAAAATGGGCTCCCATTTTCATGGATGCTTGTAACTACTACGGGTTTTTTTTTTTTTGTTCTTCTCAATTCTGATCCTGAGAGTAAGACTCTTGTGAAACCTGCTTTTGTCTCTTTAAAAGTCACTGGCCACGCCGTAGATTGGCTGTCATTGGGATGAATACAGTTATTCTCTCTCTGTCTTCTAGGGCTTAGTAAACACTCATTGCTCACCCCCGATGAGAGGCAGTGGTCCTCTCTCAACTGAGGCTATGGTATAACAGGCCCTCAGAATGGAACTCCAGCTTGAGTGTACCATGGCTAATGCTTCCAAATATGAAGAAGGTAACTGAGGATTGAGGTCTAAGACTTCAACTGCAGGTTGGTGGGGGCAAGTGGCATGCTCCTTACCTAACCCTCTCCTTCCTTTACCCCAAGAGGAGCCTGTGATCGCTTCACCACTCTAAGGAAACTGTCTGTATCCTTCCCTATCAGACACCTTTGAAAGACCCTGATTAGATTTTGTTTGATAATGGTTCATCTGAAAGACTCCTTTGAATGACCTTGATTAAATTTCATTTGATGATGATTCCTAGTCAAAAAGAAAAGGATGTGAAAAGCAGGCTAAGCCATCACAGATGTGTTTTTACCCTCAGAACAGTAGCTTACTCTACAAATTAACTTAGTTCAAACAGTTCAATTAATTGCCCTCGCCTGGACATGCCAACCAACAGAAGATAAATTAGCCAGTGTTTATGCTAATTGTAGGATGATCTGAGGTTGGTATGACTTTGAAATAATCTGAAAACAAAGGAATCTCCTCAGGCTATCCTTGAGATAATGGTCAGTTTGCTTTCTATAGAGACATTCCAGCCTGTTTTGAAGAAACTGTATAATTATTTAATGAGGCTGCCCAACTTAAGGGACCAATGTCTTATGTCTGTTGTTCCTAAAAGAATTGGTATCCCTCTATCACTGCTTCTTAAGAAAGCATGATTTCTGCTCTAAGCCAGTTTAAATTTAAATTCATAACCCAAGGGGAAGATCAAATCTTTTATGCTTTAGCAAACAGTCTTGATGTACGTAGATAAATTCTGGAGACCAAGCAAAATAGTCCAGGACCAGGCTAAAAGAGAAAACCACCCAGGTCTCTAGAAAAGCCCATATGAATTTTGAGGCATGTTTTTAATATCTTGAGATGATGATCCCAGCATCTGGTTCAAGATCTAATACAAGAATGGATGGCCACTTTGTTTCTGGCAATTACCTGGGTTGAGGTTAGCCGATCTGCTTTTTCCAGATTCTTATTACATCAGAAGTTGGAATAACTCATCCTACAACAGCACAAGTAGGAAACACAGATCATCTCCCAACCACAGGCAATGTTCTCTGGACTAGCTATTAGAGAAGTCATGGCAAAGGGGGAGAGCTGTATATCCTAGATCAATGCCCTGGAGCTGAATATTAAATGTGGTTGGCCTAAATAAGGACTAAAAATACAAATGCAGTCCCTGAGAGCTAACGGATAGCATGGTACCATCAGCTGGCCTTGGCATTGCCAGGAGCTGGCCTGGTACTCATAGCCGATCCATGGACGATGTAATGTCAAACAAGATAAGAAAGCAAAATGACAGGCCTGTGACAGACCAACTCCTTTCATGATTATATATGTAAATCTCTCAAGCAGAATATTGTCAAATTGGATCCAGCAAGTTACATAAAGAGTAATAAATCCCAATCAAGTTAGATTTGTTTCAGGATTGCAAGATTGACAGAACTATTAAAAATCAATCAACATAATTCTGCATATTAAGGAAATAAGTAAGATATCTAATCATTTCCAAAAAAGGGAGGAAAGCATTTGTTAAAATGATTTGTAATTTTAAAAACAAACACATCTTTCAGCAAATAAGAAAAGGTAGAAGACCTTTCGAATTCCATAAAAAAGACCCACATAATTTGAAGAAAACATTACATTTAATAGCAAATGTAAGATGTAAGATGAGATAGGAGTTAAACATGATTCCATCCCATTTTTCATGCACTATCATAATGAAGATTTTTTTCAGTGACATAAGAAAGGGAAATAAAATATATAAAGATGGAAAAGGAAGATTCTGTTTTATTACTTAAAGATAACATGATTACATATGTGGAATATCCACATAAATCTACAGATCACTTTTTTGAATTAAGAAGTGAATTAATCCAAGTTGCCAGATACATGAATGATCCACAAAATTTGTCAATTCAATTTCTATGTAAAAGCAACAAATTAAAAAAAGATGATTTTTAGAAAAACACCACTTACAATAGGACTAGTAAATATAAAACACTTGAAATAAGATAAAAAACATGTAATACCTCTACACAGAAAACTGCAAAGCAGATGGTGTCAAACTGAAGAAGTCCTACAGAAGATGACAGGATATAATATGTTCATAATCTGTAACGTAGAAGAGGTACTGTCAAGATGTCAGCTGTCCTTCATATTGGTTTCTCCAGACTTAAAGAGATTACAATTCAAATGTCATTTTCAAACTGAAATTGACAAAGTAGTTCTAAAATTTATAGGGAAATGCAGACATCCAAAAATAGTCAAGACAGACAAAACAACTAACCAAGTTGGAAGACTACACACATATCAAAACTAGGTAAAAAAGATGAGCAATACACTTAGTAAATGGCCCAAAGACAGACAATAATGCAAACTGAATAGACTAGAAAGTTTAAAAACATCCATATATATGCAGTCACATACTTTACAAATTAAAAAAAGGTTGCATTGCAATTAGGAAATATATTCTTTCCAATAATAGTGCAGTTAACCCAAAAGTAAATCTTGCATCTATCTTACAGTCAGCCAAAAGTAAATCTTACATCTCTCTCATACCATACTGGTAAGTGAATTTTGAGTGGATTTCAGATGTAAATTTGAAGGACAAAGCAACAAAGTTACTAGAAGCAAATATAGGAAAATATCTTCATAATTCTGGCATAGGCAAACTTTTTTAAACAGGATACCATAATCACATACCATATAGGACTAATAAATTGTATTCATTACGTTACATTATTAAGATAGTGAAGATTTAGTTGCACAGTGGTATAATATACAATTAGATACTGTACAGAAATGAGAACAAATGAACTTTTTGCACATAACAGCGTGGATTCATCTTAAACATAATGTTAGAAAGAGAAGCTAGATACAAAAGTGTACACACTAAACTATTCCATTTATATAAAGTTCATAAACTGGAGGAACAAAGGTGTGGAATCAGAAGCCAGTACACTAGTTAGCTTTGGGTGCTCAGTTCTTGGAAAGGAGCACAGGGCTCTTGTGGTGGTACTGGTATGATTCGGTTCCCCGATGTGGGTAGTGTTGTGCTTGTGAAGACACTTTCCATTGTACTCGGGATCTTTACACCTTCTCCATGCTTGTTATACTCCAATTAAAATGATTAATGAAAAAATAATAATAAAAGTAAACCTCTTGATTCCACTTATTCTATCAGTTACCTCTCATTTCTTTGTACCACTGTACAGCAAAACTCCTAAAGCAGTTATTATTTCTCTTTTCTAATTAGGCTTTTGCCTCTGTTTCCCAACAAAGTTGTTGTTGTCCTGAATGTTGGTAGCCCCACATTGCCAGAGCCAGCAGTCAATTCTCAGGCCCCACTTGGATTCACCTGTGTGCAGGGCTTGGTTCAGGTCCTGTCTATGCACTAGGCATATCTCTTCCCCATGGCTCCAGACACTCCACTCTCCCATCTCCTTTGATGGTTCTTCCTGGTGTATTAATTTGGGAATATTCCAGACACTCAGGACTAAGTCCTCTTTGCTCCTAAGTCTAAGCTCAGGTCCTTGATTAAATGCCATCTATGTTCTCAGGACCCTGAAATATGAATCTCCCAGCCAGGGCCTCTCCTCTGAGTTCAGACTCATGTTTCCAGTGACCTGCTCAGTATCACCAGTCGAATGTCCGTGAAACATCTCAAACAGGACGTGTTCCAAACTGAACCTACGTTCTGAGCACACACCTGCTCCACTAGTAATCGTCACTACTTGGTAAATGGCAAATTTGTAATTCCAGTTGTTTTGTTCCAGATCTTGACATCACCCTGAATTCTCTCTATTAAGTTCCCCGTATGTCCTTACTCTGTGCTCAGTCCCTCAGAACATACTGCTGGCTCTACCCTCAAAATACATCCATTCCTCCACGACTGCCCTTATTTTTATTTCTTGTCTTACTAACAACAATAACCTCCTAAATAGTGCCCTGGGTTCCATTCTTGCTTCTTTAAAATCTATTCTGAATCAGAGCTCAGTTGATCCCTGAGAACATGAAGGAGATCACATCCCTCTGCAGTGGTTTCCCATTTCTCTCCCCCAGCAAAAGCCAACATTCTTGCAAAGATCTACAGAGACAGGGTCCCTGCTCCCTCCAATCTTGCTTCCTTCCTCCTTCCTCCCATTCCACCTCCATGACACTGACCCTGGCTGTTCCTTGATTGAGTCAGGTGTGTTCCACCTTCCACCTGTGGCCTGGAATTGTCTTCCTTCCATTATCTGCATATTGAACTCCCTCCCCCATTGCAAGTGCTCACTCAAATGTGGCCTCTTTGTAGCAGGTGAATGACTGGGAACAAGCAGACAGATGAATGAGCAGTGGGAACACGAGGGTGAGGGAATAAGTCTATAAACTGTGCCCACTGTGCTGACCCCCTCTTTCTTGCTGTCTTTCTTTAGCCTTTTACCTGTAGACCTGCCTATCTTAAGTCAACAGGCTAATGTAAACACTCCTGTTACAGCAAACAACCTGCGATCTGCAGGAGAATTCAGCCCCAAAATGCTGATAAAAAGAACATAAGTTATCCTGAAGAGGGAAACTCTTTGTGACTCCTATACAGACCATGTCCCAGAACTTAGGGAGATAAAGTAATGCACCCTAACCATACATCTGTAGGAATGGGTTCCAATTAGAAGCAGTCAGCATGGGCCAAAGGGACTTAGAGTTGTCATCCACAGTGGGGACTTGAAAGTCTGATATCATCATGCTGTCAGTCAAAAGTCAGGAGGTGGACCTAAGCAGGTCTCTCTGGAAACTTCCCTAGGACCCCCAATAAAACCAGAAGGCAGGATTGGTACATCATCTCTCTCCTCTCTGAGAGGACCCATTCTCTCCCTCTGAGAGTGTCCACTTTTCTCTTTTCCAATCCATTCTAATAAACTCATGTCTGTTACTCTGAGCAACACATCTGAAATCTTTCTTGTGTGATCTCAAGAATCAGGGCTTGAAGAAAGGATCTCTGGGTTGCCTCAGAGTTATGCCCTGGAACAGGGAATTAGTTTAAAATTTGGGAAGAAATGTAGTTTATACCATGCTCCTGAAAACAGTGACAAAATTCATGATTTATCTTTACTGGCAACTTTGTGTGCAGATGATTTGTCTGTGCAGTATCCAGCTGTCACAGATGCCTGGGAAGCAGTGTTTCAGCTGACCCCAAAATTCTCCCTCCATGCCTCACCTTCCTCCTGCCTGCATCACTGCTTCTCCCTGGGCTTGACACCCGCTGAGTCCTGAGGAGACATTGCTAGTCTCTCCACGAACTTAAAGAGACTCAGAAGAAGGGATGTTTATTTAAAGGAAAGCATTTTCATATGATTCACTTAGAAACTAAATAATTACCAAATTACTTTAGAGAAAATAATTCTGAAAGCTTAAATAAAATACCATCCTAACAGAGTTAAAATTTGTGTCATGAGCGTTAGGTGTGGCAGGATGTTCAATTCATCCTGGAAGCTTTTCTCTTGCTTCCCAAAGTTCTTTTTGGCCTTTCTGGCAGGGACCACTAGTGTCTCTTTTGCTTTCTGCTCTCTGTCTTTCTAGGATCCTTCGAATTTTGCTCTAGCTCTGATTCACAGAAAGGAATGAATGAATGAATGAATAGCCCCCTTGTCCTCCCTGGACTTTTGGTCCATGGGTGTTGCTCCGTTGAGTCCAACCTGCCACTTCACCCCTTCTCTCTCTGGGCCTCTGTGCTGCAGAGCTGGCCCGTGCCACACTCACAGCTGTCCTCCTCAGGGAAGCAGGGAGTCTTTATTTGTTGTTCTGAGCACAAGCCTTCCATAACCCAGTGATTGGCATGGAGTTGGGTCTTCATCTGGAGCTCCCTGGCAGGCATTGCTTCCTTCCCAGCCCAATCTCTGGGTTCTCTTCAGATCCTCACAGTAAATTGCTTTTCCAGGATGAAGAAAACCTCACATCCTTGGTTTATTTGCAGAGTAGATATTACTGCTAAGTCAAATGCCAGGGAAGTGACCTTTCTTCAGAGCCCCTGAGATGTACTCCAATATTTAAGGAAGTGATCCTCCAGGCTTTGACAATGGAAGAATGACTTACATTTGCATTGAGGACAACTTCCGGATAACTTCTACCAAAGCAGGAGTTGATGTCCTCCTAGGGCTTCTGAATGCATCTTGGCCTTTAACAATGTAGCTTAACATCCTGACCAACGCCATAACATAAACATGCTTCTGAAATTGAAAGGAGAATAAAGAATGTATCCATTTACATTTCACATTCTTCTTCCAAAAATAACTTGAGGTAGAATACCATAAATATTCCCAATTACCTTAATAGTTGGAAGCATATAACATTTACCAAGAAGTGAGAAATTAAAAATGAGCTAAATCTCTGAGTGAAATTAACTCTGAGCAGGGGCTCCAAGTATTCAAATGTTGATTTTCACTGCAAAGAAATACTGTTTCTTGCCTTACAAAATTAATTAAGCTCTGTGTTAATTAATCACTACACCTCTATAATGAGAGGCTGCCAATCACCCTGTCAGATTGTTTACAGCTAAAATCCTAGCCTAAAATTCATCTGGTTAATGATCTAAGTTAAATTTAACCCAAGTCTCAGGACCTCAAACATAATTCTAGATGACAACAGCACTCATAGCTTTGGGGTCCTGTATGTGTTTCTTCACTTTCCCACTAAAATAGCCAAGCCCAGGATCTCACTCACTTTCTGAGCCCACGACTAAATCTGAACTGAACCTTCCTAGATTAGAGCTAATATACAGAAAATTATTGTATATTTCTTTTCTGTCTCATAGACGAATATGTTTGGTGAATAATTTCTTTTCTTCTATCAAGTATATAATTACCAAACTATTTGACATCTTTATAACTAAGATGTTTCAAAATTGGGATAAATGTGCCATGAACATGTGAGAAAATAGGAATAATGGTTTCAATTATAGCACTGTGTTTATTTTAACTCAAGAATTAAAGACTTTTGGCTTTTTATCCTTTAATAGTTTTTCATCTCCTTTACGTGTGTTACTTATATGAAGCCAGTTTCCCCAAAAAATGAAGATCACAGGATTCAAGAGAGCTCTCCTAGGGAAATGTTAGTATGTTCAGCATGCAGAATTTTAGAACCAGATATAGCAATGCTTTGAAGGGGCTTCTTGGACTGAGTCTTTGGCTGAGCCTTGTTGTGTAATGGAAAAGCCCATCCACAGCAGATCTGATGACCATGACCTACACAAACTTACATTACATTAAATAGGCAACAGGGTCTCTTGAAGTTCCTTTTTATATTTGGCATGGAGGTTTCCTTCCATTATCATGGTCTCCCCTTTATGGTTTAGCTACACGGTGTCCCCCCAGAGGCTCATATGTGAGACAATACAAGAATTTTCAGAGGTGAAATGATTAGATTATGAGAGGTATAATCTCATCGGTGGATTAACCCACTGATAGGGATTAACTGGATGGTAACTGTAGATAGGTAAAATGTGGCTGGAGGAAGTGGGTCCCTGGGGGTATGCCTTTGGGATTTATATTTTGTCCTTGGTGAGCAGAGCTCTCTCACTCTGATTCTTGGTTGCCATGTCCTGAGCTGCTTTCCTCCTCCACACCCTTCCACCATGATACTCTGCCTCACTATGGGCCCAGAGCTATGGAGTCTGCCAACTGTATACCAAACCTCTGAAGCCAGGAGCTGAAATACACTTTTTCTCCCCTAAGTTGTTCTTGTTAGGTATTTTGTTCACAGTGATGAAAAGCTGACTGAAACATGGCTGGAGCAGTGAGGCTGAGGGTGGGACTAGAAATTCAAGGGGAGAGAAAAAAATCACAGTGTGTAACTGGCATGGGCCAAGTCCAAGTCTGTGGTCAAAGAAGAGCAAAGGGCTTCAACCAGTTGATCAGTCTATAGTCAAACTGTGCCTTCAAGTGCAAGGTCAGGCGATGGTTTCATGCAGTACTCTTTGTTAATGAAGCCAAGGGCCACCCATGGCTACTGAGCATTGAGATGTGATGAAGTGTAAAATGTACATCAAATTTCGAGGACTTAGTATGAAAAAAGAATGTGAATGATCACATTCTTACTTTTGTAACGATTACAGATAAAACTGATGTTTTGGATAAGTTGGGCTAAATAAAATATTAAACTCATATTTTTCTTTAAGTATTTTAATGTACTAAATTTTTAAAAATTGCAAATGTGCTTCACATTATGTTTCTATTGGGAGGCTCTATTCTAAGCCATGTTGTCTAGGGCAGAGATAAGTCATGCTTCCAAGTGACCCTAGAGAGAGGGGTACACACAGAGAGACCCTGTAGACCCTGGCATTGACATGCCCATCATGAAAGTTATTTTCTTTCTTGTCCAGGCACCCAACCCTGTAAAATCCTCATCTTCACGGCAAAGCTTTTCCATGTTCAGTATTGCTGACGAAGATGGTCCTGGCATCTATCTGCTCACTTTTCTAATCACTGATTAATACACCCTTGAGTCATCCATGCTGACAAATCTACTGATAGAGCAGTGGTTCTCCTCTGTGGCTCCTAGATCAATAGCAGCACCTGGAAAACCTGTTAGGAATGCAAATTCTTGTGTCCCACCCCAGTTCTACTGAATCAGAAGCTCTAAGAGCTGAGTCCTAGCACTCCATGTTCATAACCCCTCCAAGTGATTCAGATGCACTCCAAGATTTGGAGACCAGTCACTACTTCACACCAAACAGAGTTCTCAGATGAAATCTAAGATGCTCAGTTACATTTGAATCTCCAATCAATATCACAAAGTTTTCTAGTGTGCCCAAGGTCTATTTATACTAGAAGATTCTTTGCTTTTGATCTGAAATTCAAATTTAATTGAGCAATCTATGATTTTATTTGCTATATTAGGCAACTTAACATTAGAACAGTGGATCTCATCCTGGATTCTAAATTAGAATCACCATCAGTAGGTCTATTAACCCATGGATAAACAAATATCAGTCCATATATTCTGATATTTTTTTTGTACAGGGGATTGAATCCAGGGGCGCTTAATCACTGAGCCACATCCCAGACCTTTTTAAAGACAGGGTCTTGCTAAGTTGCTTAGGACCTCTCTAAGTTGCTGAGGCTGGCTTTGAACTTTTGATCCTTCTGCTCAGCCAAGTGAGACTCTGGGATTGTAGGCATGAGTCACTGCACCTGGCCACACATTCAGATTTAATTCACTGTTTGGAATCCACGCCTTAGAACATATATTTTTAAAGCCTCCAAATTATTCTAATGTGCAACTCCATATTATTGCATTAAAAAATGCTTTTCAGACTTCACTAGGTATTTGAATTATGTGGGGGTTTTGGTAAAATACACACATGGTAGATTCAGTAAATCTGGCATGGAGTCCAAAACTTGGCATTTTTAACAAAATCCAAGTAATATCTTTTCTCCTGATCTGGGAACCACATTTTGGGGAGCAAAGCATAGAGATTATAAAGTCTCACTCTAGTATCTTGCTGAGACAACCCAGCAGCCAACAAAGCACAGACAAATGATTGAAATCATAAATACTCTGAGAAGGGTCCAAAGTACTAAGTTTCAAACAAGAGAGAAATCATATGAAGAAAAAAATCTCATGGGAGAGGCAGCATAAAGGACTATCTTTAAAAATGTTATATTATGTTTAAAAAAAGACACGGCTACCACATTTTGCAACCAAGATAAAACTTGGTACCTAGAAATGCATGATAACATAACAAAAAATTAAAACATGTGGCATCAACTTTTTAACCAGACAGTAGGCAGAGGCTAGATAAGCAGCAAGGAGACTGGAAGAACAGAGGGGAACCCGCTAACAGAGGGTGGGAATGTGACACCCAGATCCATGTTTCGTGGCAGTGAAACCACTAACCAAACAGTACCTGAGAGATGCCTTGTAAGATGAAATGTGCACGAAGAACTTGTGTAGCTCTGACTAAGGAGAAAGGAGAAGCTTTTTCTGTTGTCTATTGCTGTGTAACAAACTCCTCCAACATTCCGTAGCTTAAAATAAGGATGATTGACCCTTCCTCATGATTTAACTCTGTGGATTAGCCAGCTGGCTCATGAGGTTTCAGATGGAGGGTCTGCTGGGGACTGAGACAGCTGACCTTCTCTCACCCTCAAAATGGCGGGATGAGATTTTGTGATATGGGGCAGCCATGTTCCAAGAGCACAAGCCCAATGCTTAGCACTTTTCTTTCTTTTTTTAATTTCTTTTTCTTCTGTTTTTGTTTTTCTTAAAAATTATGTATTTATTAAAACTGAGAAAAATATACATATTATTGTATATGACATATTTTGAAATATATGTACATATGTATACATATACACATTCATGCACACACACAGTGTGGAATTGTTAAATCAAGCCAATTAACGTCCACATTACCTCACATATTTATCTTTTTTAAATTTTTTTTTTAGTTGCAATGGACACAATATCTTTATTTATTTATTCTACTTGGTGCTGAGGATCAAACCCAGTACCTCACGTGCGGGGCAAGTGCTCTATCACTGAGCCACAACCCCAGCCCACGTTTTCATCTTTTGTGGTGAAAATACCAAGAATCTCCTATCTAAGCAATTTTCAAGAACATAACACAATGTTATTAACTAAGGTCATCATGTACTACTGATCTCTTGAACTCATTTCTTCAATCCAAATAAAATTTTTATGCTTTTTGATTCTCTGCTTCTCTCATGTTTACTGATGTTTCATCAGCTAAAAGAAATCATGAGGCCAAGCCCAGAGAGAATGCAGGAGGGACTCCACAAAGGCGTGGACACTAGGAGACATGACTCACTGTCAGCCTTTAATCTAATGCTTTATCACAGATGGGTAAGGTCGGGTAATTTATTGACTAGACAGCCAGATATAAGTAGGGAAAGAGTCAGAAATGAAATTTAAGCAGATCACCATTTTATTCCATTGTTGGGAACATAAACTAAATTTTCAGGTCACATTGGGAACAATTAAATATGCACCATAGAAAGTCCAGCACTTTCAGAACAGAATCATCCTTTAACTTGGAGAATCAGTCAGTGCCTTGGGAAGCACAACAGAAACAGTGTCCTGAGCAGAACTGATTGAATTAATTAATTTGAAGGAGCTCACAGAATCCAAGGAAAACCAAACAACCTGGCCTGAGGAAGAAGAGAAACTCAGATGGCTTCCCCGGAATAGGACTCCGTGAGCTGAACTCAATGGACATCTTCTCAAGGTACTGACCTTAGAGGGAGTCAACTGTAAAGGCTTTTGTTTTTTCCACCCAAGATTCAGATTTCCAAGAGAAATCATCTAATGGATCTATGTGTATCAGTTACTCATCATTTGGTCAAAGTCAGGAAGAAATCTTGATCAACCTTTTACCATGGAGTCGCCAAAGTTAAGAATAAGAGGTTATCCCAGCTCTTAAACTTGACCTCAGTCCAAACCACATGTGAAATAGTTCAGAGAAAGCCAGCCACAGCACCCCTGGCTATTCAGGGCCACCTGGTTACGTGGACCACATTGAACATTAAAGTCCATTTTTCACCCTCCATTCCCCTCAAATCCCTTCCTTCCGTCCTCACATGCCACAGTTTTCTCAGCTTCCCTTCAACAACAGTTGGGGTCTTCCTTTTGACACCACTGACTTAATCTACAGTGGTTCCTTCGACTGGCCTCTGAATCCCTAGTCCCCTTCTCCTGTCTCTTGCCCACCCCTCTTTATCCAACCCACTTGTCCAGGCCCTACAGACCTTTCCAGCAAGATGTGGACACCCTAAACAGAGCTGTATTTTAGGAAGATGACCTGGTAGCCATCCATAGGGCAGACTGGAGGCCGTGGGCTAGTGGGGAGGCTTCTGTCTGAAACTGAGCAGGATTGGGAATGAAGAGGAGGGTCAGGAAATGGAAGATGGAGAGAACAGTACATGGGCCCTGGTGGTTAGGATGTCAGATCACTAAGGTCTTGACTCAGGGATCTGAGGGATTAAAAATGGAGACAGGGAATGTGTGGCCCCTCTTTACAAATTTGTTTTGATGAAAGTAATTGCAGGGTGATCCCAAAAGTCAGCTAAACTGATAGAAACATGAAAACTGATACATCAATCCTTTAAACATTTTACTTTAACTTAAAAACGTAAGTGTACATTTATCCCCACTATTTTGAGGTAGAACCCAGTATTTTGAGGCAGGACCCAGAATGTTGAGCCCTGATGCATCTGTTCATCCTCAATCATCTTGATTCAAAATAAGCACAGCCAAGGGGCATCGTCTACACTGTTCAACTTCTGCTCTTTAAAAAAAAAAAAAAAAGAAGAAGAAGAAGAAGATTTAAAACACATGTGAAGCAATCAAAGCTCAGGACCCTTCTAGGCATTCATTGATTTTCCTAACCCAGTACTTTCCTTATCTATTTCTATTTCAAGAGCAAAATATATTAAAATGTATTTTAGTAGACACACAAATTATACATATTTTGGGGTACAGTTTGATAATTTGATACGTGTTTATTTGTGTAATGATCAAATCAGGGTAATCAGCATTTCCATATCTTTAAACATTTATCATTTGTGTTTAGAACTCACCAACTTTATTTTGTTATTCTTCATAAAATATATAGAAAGTTGTTCTCAACTAGAGCCATGGACCTTGCTGCAGATAGAACTTACTCCTTTTAGACAATGGTGTTTTCGTAGCTATTATTGAAACCCCCTGTGCCCTCTCTTCTCCCTACCCTTTCTAGTTCTTACTAACCATTATTCAACTCCCTTCTTCCATGAGATCAACTTTTTAAGCTTCCACATATGAGCAAGAACATGTGGTATTGATGAGAGTAGAGATTTTTTTTTTAATCAGTCTGGGTATTTTCAAAATATTTGACTTAAAAATAAAAATATAAAACAATTAATTACTCTTCATTAGTTCATATAATATTTAAGTACGTTATACAAACAACTAAGATGTAGAGAAAAACGGGCATCAACAAGTCTGAGAATAAAAATGTAACTAGTGGTTACGAAGTGTACAGCTTTCTAGTGTGAGCCAAAGGGCCTGGGCTTTCAGAGCTAGAAACCAGGCCCTAGATGGGAATGCGTCACTCAGGGTCTCCAATGCACTGGTCACTAGAGGTTATGTGTAGGGAGTCAGTTAACTGAACATCTGTTGCTTTTGGAGCATCTGTGCTAGCTTGAAGCATATCAGGGTAGCAACAAATTGGCAGTGTATCATGTTTACTGGTCATATGAAAGATGGTTGCTCAGTTATAATATATCAGATTTTGTTTGGGCTGGATTTTTTTTCTTGTTTGTTTTTCTAAGCAAACTTGAATCCCAGCATGTACTCTGGGTGAACTTTCTTCTTTCATTCCAAATTTCCACTTGCCTGTTCTCCATCATTCCTGCATGTCCTGCAATTGTTTGCTATCTGTTTTCCTGTTGGACTGTGAGCGATTGTGAGTGCAGACTGTACCTACTTACATCACCACTGAATTCCCAAGGCTGAACTTGGGAAGTCATTGAATATTTGTTTAATGAACAATAATATACTTTGTCCTTTCTAAGGCCTGATTTTCAGCAACTATAGTTTAGTTTTAAGCCAATATCTGCATGTGAATAGCAATCATGCTATTTTAAAAACAAAACCCACTAATTGGTGCTTTTTTTGTTGTTGTTTTTCCTCACATAGACTGTAACCCTTCTATTTTTGCTTGTAAAATTCTTAGGTATCACATAAGTTGAATGTGATCTCTCAGGTTCCCTGAAACAAATTTAGACCATGGGACAGTAAATGTGACAACATGTTGCCACCTAGTGGTCATTTCATAAAATGTCTAGACATCCAGTTTTCTGAGAGTGTATGTGCTTGGCAAGTAAAACAAGGCTGAATGGATCTTCAATGTCCTTTACAGCCTGTTTGTTTCACACCATCACCTTAGGCTCCAGGCTCATTGAAATTTGAATTGTCAGATCAAGGCTCAAACTCAAAAGGCAAAATGCCTAATGTTGATTGAGCAATCACTCTGTGCGCAGCACTGGGCAAGATGTTTTACCTGGATTAATTACCTTACAGGATCCTTATATTACTATTATCAGCACCTGCTCTTCATACAAATTTCATGCTCTTTAGTGAATTTTACAACATTGCAAGTGATCTTAGGCTTCCAAGAAAGCAAGCAGGAGGACCCTCACAGTGTGTCCCTCTCCTGGGTGAAGGCAGGTACCCTAGCAATGGACTCCGAGAAGCCCATCGCTCCCACTCCTGCCCACAGAAACACTAGAATTCAAACTCCAGGGGTCACTGTTCATAGGACAAAACTTATCTTGGAAGGTAACCCTGAAGCTGTGGATATTCTGATTCACTGATTTCTATCTGTAAATCAAGCAAGTAGCCACGAAACTGGATCTAGAATTTGGCACTTGGAATGAAAGAAAGATAGATCATGCTCTGCTTCAGAGTCCCCAGCAACTTGTTCAAACCTTTATTTATAGTATTTATTGCTACATTGTACTGAATATTTCAGTTTATACTCAGGCTCTTTATCTCCTTTTGCACTCACCCCCTCCACTACCTCCAGAAAGGCTTCTACAAAATATAGAAAGGGCATTACAGAAAATTACCAGGCTTTCTGAGACCAGCATAATTCCAAGATCATGGTATTTGCTCAATAAATGTTTATTGGGTGACTAAAATAAATTTAGATACTTCTAAAATTGGGTTGAAGATATAGTTTCATAGTAGAGGGCTTGTCTAACATGCATAAGGCCCTGGGTTCCTTCCCTAGCACTACCAAAAAGAGAGAGAGAGAGAGAGAAAGAGAGAGAGAGAGAGAGAGAGAGAGAGAGAAAGAAAAGGAAAAAATAGTTATAGTTATGGCTAAAATTAAAACCCAACTTGATGACAATAAAAGATCCAATATTCTATGTAAAAAGTAAATTAAACAAAAATCCTTAACATGCAATCAGACAGTATGCCAATCTCAATCCCCTTTCCACCTAGCATTTGAAACGAGGTGAGAGGTGTCTTGAGAGTTTTTATGATCTTAACATAAATTTATATTATCAAACAAAACGCATATTTTGGAAATAAATAACTTAGTCTATCCTAATAAGGAAGCATTACATTGTATATGCAAAGTTTAGGTCAATAAAATGGAGATGTAATTTAAAAGACAAATGAAACCAAATAAACAATAATAATTATCACTCTTCTAGAAAACCAGAAATCCATGGATTTATAGATATGCTTGTATATTTTGAAAAGGAAGAGTTTTGCCATGGAATCCAGAAAGCCTCTAGTACTACTAGATGTACATTCTAGTACTATTATTGCATATAGACTTTCTCTCCTTGGATGAATGTCTAGCAGAAATCTCAATCTTAACTTCTCTCCAACAGAACTTCTAGTGTTTTCTCTAAGCTCTGCTCTTTCTAACTTTCCTTTCACAGAAATGGGGAGATCCATTCTTCTAGTTCTCAGTTCCAAAGCTGTGAAGTCAGTGTTGACTTCCTATCTTCTCATGTCCCACGTCCTACCCATCAACAAATCCTTTTAGCTCTTCCTTTAACATATCTTGAGAATCCACCCCTTTCCCTAGCACAGCAGCTGAGCCACTGCCTGTCACCTGGAGTTCTGCAGGAATTCCCCGCGGGATCCCCACTGTACCCCATCCTCCCACAGCTGACAGCTGGTTAGATTAAGGACAGCATGCTCACTCAGAACAGTCCAAAGAATCCTATGTTCTAAGTACAAGGCAAGTTCTCACAATGGCTTTTGAGGCTGAGAGGGCTTTATCTCCACTCATGTCTCTATTTCTAACTAGTTATCTAAGCGCTAAAAAGAACCTTCTTCCCCTTTTTAGCAGGAAGTGCTGTATGTCCAGCTGAGGACTTTTGTATCCCCACTTGTCCGAGAGCCTTTGAACTTTATCAGTTCATAAGAGGTTAGCAGTGCTTCCAAATAATAGGGAGAGAAGACTGAGAAGTCTGAGGAACATACAGTCTAAAACTGCTTCAGCACTGGTTTGTCAAAGGTGACTAAAACTCAATGCTGGTCCCATTTTCTGTGGCTACAGCGAAGCCCTCTGTATCAGCTGCCACCACAACAATGCTGCGTAAACACCATCCCAGAACCTTAGTGGTGCACGGGGAAGCAATTTCTTGGCTCACAAGTTTGCAGGGGTCAGTCAGTTGACAAGGGCTGGGCTCCAAGGATATTGGCTGGTTTACTCACACATTTGGGAATTTTATGTATAATATAATCTCAGCCAAAGGCTAATAACATCTCAATTATACAGCATCACTTTATGCCCAGCTCCATGCTGGATGCTGGAATAGGGATGCATACCCAGTTATCACTAGACTGCAAATTTCTAAGGACCTGAGTAGGAGGTATCCAAATTACAATTGAGGAAACATTTAAAAGACAACAAAGAGGGTGGTAGAGCACCCTACTTGAACAAGATTTTAAAAACCTTGAGGCTCACATTTTTGAAGTCAGCCTATGACCCATATATGCGTCAGTCCTTTGTGGTACCTATCTACAACAGCACCCACGGTCACTGCCCTCTCCTCTCCAGTCTCCTTGTACTATCTTCTTTTCCTCTGAAACCAGCTCTCATCACACAGTGTCAATCAATTTCAGTTCCCTCAAGAGAGTTTGGAGAGGGCTGTGTCATGCCTGCTGCATTGAACCACAGAATGGATGAGTCTGGATGCAAATAAAGGAGACGCCTGGCTCTTGAAGAACTTCCAGTGTTGCTGGAGGAGCATGCGCCATCCCACAATAAATAGGGTAAGATAGAGTGGATCTGGAGCCAAATCCAATGGTGTAGACAAGGAGCTCTGGGGAGGAGAAGTATGAGGATTAAGAAGACACAGTTCCTGCCCTGAAAATGAGCCATTGCCCCAATGGAGTTTGGAATTACAGGGCTAATAAGTCATGCTTAAGACCTAGCTAAACCCCTTTTCCCACGCAGCCTCAGCATGCGAGCCAACCTCGGAAACTAGTGTGCGTTCAATTCTTGAAACACTCGGAATCTGCACCACATAATTGAACCCCTAATTGTATTTTTTTCTAGCAATGCTGGCTGTTTTTTCAGGATGGTTAGTCTTCTACTCCTACCAGCTTGCAAATCCACTAAGACCTGCCTAGAATCGAATGAGGCCTTCGAGATTGGTCTGTCTAATCTTTTCATTTCTGCAGCCAGGGAAGTGGAAGACTGACTAATTATGACTTGTCCAAGTTCATATAGCCACTTGGTGTTTAGCAAACTCCTTAGAAGTCTGCTTGTGGGGATTGAGTGTAGCTCAGTGGTAGAATACTGGCCTAGCAGGCTCCAGGTTCTGGGTTCGGTCCCCAGCACCACAAAACAACAACAAAAAAAATGAAGCACTGTTTTCATCTCCTCCCTGACTGGTGGATACAGTTTTTTTCCTGGGACATTGTCATAGTACATTGTTCAGGATTTGCTCACCTTGAAAAGAATAATTGAAAAGATGAACACCTGGTATTTTTGGTATAGAATTTTTTTTTCTTTTGAGAATGCGGATCAATTATCATTCTGTGATGGGACTCCAGGCTCTGAATAAACTCTCTTTCCCACTGCAGGATGAAGTAAGTAAGAATGAAGAGCTCTTGGGAGTTGATGAGATCAATTCTGCCTCTGAGTTAGAAGGAACAATTGGGATCTGACCTGTGTTAGATAACCCAGAGAGAGAAATGGGAGCCTTTAAGAGGCTGAGTCTAGATCTGGAGATGAAAATACTGACCCAGAAGGAGAGATGCCTTCCTCCCAGCTGGGAGCCTTCCATGCTCCAGGGGCCTCACCACCTCTAGGCAAAGCTATTCTTGAGCTGGAGATTCCCGGGGCTTGATGCACATCAATTTAGACGGTGGAGATAGGGAAAAAACAACAACAAAAAACAGGTAGATCGTTGCACCTTTGCCTCGTTCTCCACCATGGCCAATAAATAGCCCATTTTAATATTTTTATTCAAGTAAAATGATCATAAGCCCTTTGATAAAGCTAACCGAATTGGACAGGATTTTAAACAAGTCCCTCCACTTCCTGTCTGCATCTTTGAACACTAGTAGTCCTTCTCACATGGAGCTGAGAAGGACTTCTTCCTCTCCAAAGTGTTGGAGAAGAGCCTGTGATGCTGGTTATTTTTATTTTTTTTAATGTATCAATGGCTTTTAGAGTATAACAACATACATTAATCTAAAAATACTTAATGTACACAGTTTGAATTGATAAATTTTGACACGCAAGTACACTTGTGAAACACCAAAGTTTCCGTGTAGCTCTTTAAAATCTCCTCCTATGATTTATTTATTTATTTACTTACTTACTTACTTATTTACTTACTTACTTATTTATTTTTTAAGAGTTTTTTTCCGGTCCAGAAAACCCAGACCAATATAGGTAAGCTTTTTTTTTTTTTTTTTTTTAAAGAGAGAAAGAGAGAAAGAGAGAGAATCTTTTTTCATAGATGGACACAACACAATGCCTTTATTTTTATGTGGTGCTGAGAATTGAACCTGGGTCCCACTCGTGCTAGGAGAGTGCTCTACTGCTGAGCCACAATCCCAGCCCTCCTCCTATGATTTATGCCCCGGGGTCCCCCTGTTTGCTTTCTGTCCCTCTGGGATAGTCCCACATGTTTTAGAATCTGATATAAAGGGGTCATATAATATGGACTTTTTTGCATAGCTTTGTTTACTGAGCATAATCATTTAAAAATCCACTCATTTTTTATCATGTCATTCATTCTTTCTGTTGTTAAATAGCACTCTATTGTACAGCTACACCACAGTCTGTTTATACATGCACTGTTAATGGACTCTGGGGTTATTTCCAGTAAGTACTTATGACAAATAAAACTGCAATGTACCTCCATGTACAAGTCTGTATAAGAATATTACTTTAATTTCTCTTAGGAGCAGAATGGCTGACTCATGATGTAGGTGTATGGTTTAATTTTAAAGAAACCCCCAGGCTATATTTGCAATGTGGCTGTACCAGTTGACATCCTACCAGCAACATCAGCTCCAGCTCCTTCCCCATCCTCACCCACATTTGGTGTAGTGAGGGCTCTTCCCTTCAGTCACTCCATTAGGTATGTAATGGAGTCATATTATGGGTCCAGTTTGCATTTCTCTAATGACAAGTGATGTCGAACATCTTTTCATGGGCTTATATACAATTCATATATCTTCTCTGGTAAAATATCAGTTCAAATCTTTTGAACACTTGTTAATTGAGTTGTTCATTTTCTTATAATTAACTTTTGAAAGCTCTTTATATATTCTGGATAAAATTCTTTATCAAATACATGATGTGAAAATATTTTCTCATTCTGTAACTTGATATTCATTCTCATAACACTGTCTTTCTAAGAGCAATTTGTGTATGTGTGTGTGTGTGTGTGTGTGTGTGTATGGGTGGTGCTGGGGACTGGGTGCTCTACCGATTAGTTACATCCCCAGCCCTTTTTTTGTAATCTTGTTTTTTGAGACAGGGTTCTAGTAAGTTTCCAAGTCTAGTATTGAACTTGGGATCTTCCTGCCTCAGCCTCTGGAGTGGCTGAGATTACAAGCATGTGCCACCACACCTGGTAAGCAGAAATTTTTAACTTTATGAAAACAAACAAAGCAAATGAAAAAATGGAAGAGACAGTGTGTTCATTGGTGGGAAGACTCCATACTGTTAAGATGTCAGTCTGTCTCAATTTCACCTATAGATTTCATGCAATCATTGCTACTATATCAAAATATAGTTAAAAATTTGTTCTGATTAGTTATACATGATAGCAGAATACATTTCAATTCATTGTACGCAAATGTAGCACAACTTTTAATTTCTCTGGTTATACACAATGTAGAGTCACACCACATGTACAGTCATACATGTACCTAGGGTAATGATGTCCATCTCCTTTCACCATCTTTCCTACCCCATGCCCACTCCCTTCCTCTCCCTCCCCTCTGCCCAATAAATGTTCTTCCATTCTCCCCAAGCCCTTCCCCCCACATTATGGGTCAGCATCTACTTATCAGAGAGAACATCCGGCCCTTGGTGTTTTTTGGGATTGGCTTACTTTGCTTAGCATGATATTCTATAACTCCATCCATTTACCTGCGAATGCCACAATTTTATTCTTTTAATGCTGAGTAATATTCCTGTGTATATGTACCACATTGTCTTTATCCATTCATCTGTTGAAGGACATCTAGGTTGGTTCCACAGTTTAGCTACTGTGAATTAACCTGGTATGAACTTTGAAGTAGTTGTGTTACTATATTATGCTGATTTTAAGCTCTTTGGTATAGACAGAGGAGTGGGATAGCTGGGTCAAATGGGGTTTTCATTCCAAGTTTTCTAAGGAATCACCATACTGCTTTCCATACTGATGCACCAATTTGCAGAGCCACTAGCAATATATGAGTGTATCTTTTCCTCCATATTCTCACCAACACTTATTATTGCTTGTATTCTTGATAATTGGCATTCTCTAATTACTAGAGAAGTTGAATATTTTTTCATAGATTTGTTGATTGATTGTATATCTTCCTCTGAGAAGTGTCTATTCAGTTCCTTTGCCCATTTATTGATTGGGTTATTTATTTTTTTGATGTTAATTTTTTTGAGTTCTTTATATATCCTGGAGATTAGTGTTCTATCTGATGTACATGTAGTAAAGATGTTCTCCCACTCTATGGGCTCTCTCTTCACATTATTGATTGTTTTCTTTGCTGAGAAGAAGCTTTTTAGTTTGAATCTATGACATTTATTAATTCTTGATTTTATTTCTTGTGCTTTAGGAGTCTGGTTAAGGAAGTCAGGACCTAATCTGACATGATGGTTTGAACCTACTTTTTCTTCTTTTAGGTGTAAAGTCTCTGGTCTAATTCCTAGGTCCTTGAGCTGAGCTTTGTGCATGGTGAGAGACAGTGATTTAATTTCATTTTGCTGCATTTGAATTTCCAGTTTTCCCAGCACCATTTGTTAAAGAGGCTTTTTTTTTTTTTTTTTTTGCCAATGAATGTTTTTGGGGCCTTTGTGTAATATGAGATAACTATAAAATATAGTTAACTTTTATATTGACTCCTTATCCTTCCACCTTAGGAAACTCATACTTTTGATTCTTTCTCTCAAATCTACACATCTTTTCTCTCCTTCTCTTTTTGTATTGTGTAGATGAGAACCCCAGAGTAATGCTGGATCAAGTGCACATCCTTGTCCTTTCTTGGTCTTACAGAGTAAGCGTGTAGTCTTTCATCTTTAAACACCAGGTTAGCAGCAGCACTTCTGCAGGAGCCCTTCCTGAGGTTCAGGAAGTGGGTTCAATCTGACTGGTGGGAATGGCACTGTTCCTGACCCCAGGTGAGTTAAAAGACCAGGTTCTATGAAAAATCTACAGCTCATTATTGGGTTGAGGAAGTTTTCTTCTATGCCTAGTTTGCTAAGAGTTCTTGTCATGAATGAATTTGATCTGATGCTTTTTCTGCTTCTCAATATTATGTGGGTTTTCTTGTTAACATGATAATATGGTAGATTACGTGGATTGATTTTTCCATATATTCTTTCTATAGAAAGAAAGGGGCTCCATTGTAGAAAGAGGTTCTGAGGGCTCATCTGGGTTTGGGAGGCAACAAGGGACAATTGACGAGCAGTGCCCAACCCAGGGACAGGAAGGGGATTGGCTACTCACAGACCCCCGAGTTGCCATTTCGTCCCTTAGTAAGTGTCAGAGATGATTTTGCTTTACTGCCTGGCAGCCATCTGGAGGTCACTTGGGCTTGTGAAATTCTCACAATGCAACAACAGTCTCCAAGGGTAGTTCCGCACCCTCACGTTATGGATTTCATTTAGTTTATACATTTTTTTTCAATTTTCCCTTTTCTCAGTGGAAGAACAAAAGAATTTGAATCTGATATATAAATACCAGATCTACCAATACATTGAAAACTAGAGCTCACATTACTTTAGATAAATTTATCCTTTGTTTCTCAGTTTAGAACCTGGGGTGTGATTGATTTGGAGAAATGTATTTCCTTTAGAATTTGTAGAATATTAATCGCAGTATTGAAGACAGAGGTTTTTGGTTTTTTTTTTTTTTTTTGCCCAGGCCCCTCCTTCCACCCTGACCCCACCTGGATCCCTTTTGCCCCATGCAGAGAAGCCATTGAATGGCAAGAGATGTGCTCAGGATATTGACTGGAATTCAGGACGAATTTCTCCATATCACTGGGGAATAGGTGCCATTAAAATATTGCTTAAAGTACTTTATACTGATGCATTAGCTTTTATGGCTCTTTCTTTTTCTTTCTTTCTTTTTTTAACTTCGTTTTTCTTGGACCCTACCCTTTAGTGCTACTAGTATATCTCTAGAGAAATATATAGCAAGCTTCAAATGACTTAATGATAAAAGCATTTTCAGAACTTATCCCATTTGTAAGTTGGAGTCAGTCTGAATACTGCACTAATACATGCTGCTAATACATATGTGTCATATATAATATATATACATATGCATATATTTATATATATATTTAGCAATATGTGAAGACATTTAAGATTGCAATGCAAAAATAAACTAAGTTTCTTGTGTAGCAAAATGAAACTTGTAGGAAAAAAAAATTGCAGACTGCTACTGAACTCTTTGAGACAGCTAAAGTTAAAATTGATTCTGGCAAGGCCATTACGGGGGTAATTGTCCAAGAGAATGTTTTCTTACACAGGAAATTAGAGACAGGGAAAACATTATTAAAAGTAAAATTTGTAGATTTTTGAGTCTGCCAGAATGTGTAGCAGCTATTGCATCTCCTTATGGGATTAACGACTAAATTGAATTTTAGTTAGACTGAGAATTTAAGCTGAATTTCAAGTTGAAACCTTCAAGGAGAGAGAAAAAAGGCAGAGAGATTCAAGATGTTGTTTGATACAGTGAAAGCTCCCCCCTCACCAAATTGCATTTTTAAAGAAGTTATAAAAAAAAAAGGTAAAGTGAGGGGGTTTATTGCTTATATTAAATGAAAGATCAAAATGTTTTGATTGGTGCTTTTGAAAAATCTGGTCATGGTTCTGCACCAAAATTCACCATATGTACGTGTTTCTAGAAGTCAGATATGACAAGATATGAAAAATAACTGTCACTAAATCTTATGATTAAACTCTAGCAAAATGAAAAATTGATTCTCCAATTTAGGACTATGAGTGTGTATTTATGAGTGTATGTGTTTGGTGTGTGTGTGTGTGTTGTGTATATACTCTATGATAATAGTAAACACATTAATTTGACCAAAAATGTTTTTAAATATCTAGATTATAGTGATTGTTCATTTTAATTTTAAGTAATCAACTCTACCTATAGTCCTTTAGATTCCATTTAAAAATACAGCTTTAAGTGATATTGGTCAAATTATATTATTACATTGTATACATATGCAACAGTGCATTCCACCATTATGCATAATTATAATGCACCAATAAAAAATATGGAAAAAGATGTGGCTTTATTGACACTGCAGCTTCTACCTCTCTGCATTAATTTAACAAGTAAAACTAACAAGTAATTAAATGATTTTAATATAATTTACATTTAATATAAATCAACTCTGTCATGTAGCTAGACATTTTTGGACAAGACATGATCTACATTCATTAACAGTTCATCTATTTACCACTGCAAATTTTGCATAAGTGAATTTTCTAGATAACTAAAATTAAATTCATGAAAATTTACTTTAACCATTTTAATGCTCAAATTTTCTCATTTCTTAAACTATTCTTATGAAAATTTCATGTCAATACCAGATAATTGTGAGAAGGAAATGCTCATATCTCATGGACAGGTATTAAAATATAATGTGAAATTTGAAGATTTACAATTAAATGATACTTTTAATGACATTTAAAGATGAAAAATTGTTACACTAAAATGTTAAATAACAAAAAAAGGAATGTAAAATTATATTCTATATCATCTTAATAATTATTTGTAGAGTATATGCAGAAAAATATCAACATATCAAATTAGAAACAATGGTTCTTTTTAGACAGGGACTTAAAGATAAATTTACATTTTTTTTAATCCTTATTTTATTCTTTAGATTTTCTACATAGACTTTTTATAATTAGGTTTTATGTTCCAAAGGTTGGTGGTTTTTAAATTATACGATAGCCTGTTTACCCCTTATTACTCTGTGTCTGTAACATATTAAGAAATGGATAAATGTTTTCATATGAATAATGCATGACCAGAGAACATTCATTCATTTATTCATTTTTACATAAAAAATATTTCCTCAAAAATTCTGAGGGCATTTCCATAAACATGCTGGCTGTTTTTGAACTCTTTCACTTAAGAGAAAGCTTTCTTGTACAGACTAAAAAATTCATTGAAAGTACGTTTACTTATTTTATTTACCTGATTCCTTATCTTATATCTACATTCCACAAAGTAAAATTTGGAATATGCTATTTACTGTTCCCAGAGCAAACCCTTGAAAATGTGCTACTCCAGCTCAAAATTTCTGCCAAAAGCTCAAAGTCATGTGATCGGATGTGAACTTGAACATGTGAATGGAACACAGAGTAACGAGTTCAGTGCTCCCTAGAATGAACTAGGTTTTTTTCTCTTCCCTCAATTCTCTGTGGAAAGTCAAAAGGCAGCTTGGCCAAATGCTGGGCAGTGGTTTCTGAGATGGGACTTAACCTTTAAGATCACTGAGGACTGGCGGATCCATGGTGGTATGGTCCAACTGTGACCCACAGGCCAAGTTTGCTCTGCTCCCTCTTCATGTGAACACAATATTATTGGGACGTGGCTGCGTCATTCATTTACATTTTCTATTTATTGCTTTTTTTGCTTTAATGGAAGAATCGAGCAGCTGCAATAGAATCTAGAGACTGCATGGCAGGTAAAGCCTAATATATTTACTGTCGTCTTCTCCATAGGAAAAGTTGGCCAACTTCTTGTCCAGACCAGAAAGAGAGTACGAGGAACCAGGGGCGATTGTATGGGAACTGAAGGAAAAGCAACACTTAGAGAAATGTCAAAGGAAAAGACTGTCTGAGAAATTACCCTGATTCATTAATTAGCCAGAATGTAGATTACATCAGCAGAACAGCATCACAGAATAAACAGCAATCGACTTATTTAAGGTTCAGGGCAAGGATCCCATTGAAGGGAAAGGGGAAAAAATGGAAAAGCAGGTAAACAAGTTTCCTACTATCAAAGAAAAACAAGGAATGCTGTCTTTGTTCTGATGTGTTGTGTTGTGTTGTGTGTGTGTGTGTGTGTGTGTGTTTGTGGTGCTGAGGAACAGACCCAGGGTCTCACTCCTGCTAAGCAAGTGCTCTACCACTGAGCCCCATCCCCAGCCCCTCCATCTTTGTTCTGTATATGTCTGCGTTCCACAGCAAGAATAAAATCCTTACAGAAATTAATTGGGAATATTGTATGCAATTCTTAAAATTGTATATGTGTGCTTCAAGAATGTGGACACCAAGTGTAAGATGACTCAGGCAGAGAAAAGAGAGACTGAGAAGTCAGTAAATTCTAGTTTTCTGATTAAAGAGATGATAAACTTGGAAAATATATGAAGATACACAAGGAGGCTCAGACTATTGAGAGATGATTGGATGATGTTTTAAAGTGAGTTACATAGTCTTTGGGAGATAAGGCCTCAGCATGCTTCCAAGACCAAAAGTCATATTAGAATATCAGGCCAGTCAGGCATGGGGATGCACACCTGTAATCCCAGCTACTCAGGAGGCCGAGGCAAGAGGAGCTCAAGTTCAAGGGCACCTTAGGTAAGACCACTGTTTCTTTTTTTTTTAATTTATTTTTTTATTGGTTGTTCAAAACATTATAAAGCTCTTGACATATCATATTTCATACATTAGATTCAAGTTGGTTATGAACTCCCAATTTTACCCCGAATACAGATTGCAGAATCACATCGGTTACACATCCACATTTATACATAATGCCATATTAGTAACTGTTGTATTCTGCTACCTTTCCTATCCTCTACTATCCCCCGTCCCCTCCCCTCCCATCTTCTCTCTCTACCCCATCTACTGTAATTCATTTCTCTCCTTGTTTATTTTCCCATTCCCCTCACAAACTCTTATATGTAATTTTGTATAACAATGAGGGTCTCCCTCCATTACCATGCAATTTCCCTTTTCTCTCCCTTTCCCTCCCACCTCATGACTCTGTTTAATGTTAATCTTTTCTTCCTGCTCTTCCTCCCTGCTCTGTTCTTAGTTGCTCTCATTATATCATGTTGGTTATGAACTCCCAATTTTACCCCAAATACAGATTGCAGAATCACATCGGTTACACATCCACATTTTTACATAATGCCACATTAGTAACTGTTGTATTCTGCTACCTTTCCTATCCTCCACTATC
>NW_025999990.1:13814680-13883411 GCF_001458135.2 Marmota marmota marmota | reverse complement strand
GTAGGCTCCCTATTTACCTCTTTTATTGTTTCTCTTGCTGAGAGAAAACTTTTCAGTTTAAGTAAGTCCCATTTGTTGATTCTTGTTATCAACTTTTGTGCTATGGGTCTCCTATTAAGGAATTTGGAGCCTGACCCTACAATATGTAGATCGGAGCCAACTTTTTCTTCTATCAGACGCAGAGTCTCTGATTTGATATCTAGCTCCTTGATCCACTTTGAGTTAACTTTTGTGCATGGCGAGAGGAGGGGATTCAGTTTCATTTTGTTGCATATGGATTTCCAGTTTTCCCAGCACCATTTGTTGAAGATGCTATCCTCCCTCCATTGCATGCTTTTAGCCCCTTTATCAAATATAAGATAGTAGTAGCTTTGTGGATTAGTCTCTGTGTCCTCTATTCTGAAGACCACTGTTTCAAAATAAAACTAAACAGGCCTGGGGATGTAGCTCAGTAGTAGAGTGCTTACTTAGCACATGTGAGGCCCTGGGTTGAATTGCCAGCACCACTACCAAAAAAAGAAAAGAAAAATAAATCAGGACAGAACAACTTTCCTGTGGAAGAAATCATTGATTCCATGGGATAAAGTTGCCAAAGCTACAAAACTTTCCATCATTTCCTCCAACTACCTAAGGTTGGCCACTCATGCGAAAAGGCACCAAATGCTAACATTTAAGGAAACATACATAATTCATTTGAGTCTATCAACTTTAAGTCTGTAAATCATATCAGTTATGATTAATATAACCCCCCATTCTCAAATGTTAGGGTAATTTCTCTCATGCCCCAGGCTGAAGACAATAGAATAAGGGCCTGGCTGTCCAGGGACCTGGCATTCTGACTACAACTCCTGAGATTCTCTGAGTCCTCATTCAACCAATCACAGGGCTCAAACTTAAAGTGCGCTAAGGAGTGGAGATTCCCATTTAGATGACAAGGTTTCTTCTTTACAACCCAAGTTTCTCACAGAGCAATCAGCATTCCCCCTCCTTTTGGGCTATGTAGACAGTTCTCTCATCGATCTTTGGTAAAAGACAAAGTAGTGCAGAAAGCAAATTCCACGTTAAATGTAGCTAATGGAATCAAAACCAACATATCCCTCATTCCTGTCTCCAGGGAAGGAGATTCTTACTTTGCACTATGTTCCAGTTTGGAGCCAGTGGATACCTGCTGAGACATGAAGTTTATTAGATTTATTCTGCACTGACGCTGAATTGTGTAATTTCATTGATGCTGTGTTCAGGGGTCCACCATCATTACAATGCACTTGGGAGAAAGGGTTGGGAACAGTCTATGGAAGCTCTGCTCTGTGGAGCATATGGTTGGATACATCAAAAGCAGTGAGGGATGAAAGACTGAAATTAACTCAGTTTGGACTAAAACATTGTTTCTATTGGACTCTGAGCAAGATGCATGTTCTTCTACTTTTCAATCTAGGGGAGAATTATAATGATGCATCTCATAATTTATTGAACTCTGGATGTTTTAATAGTTTGAAAAAAATGTTATTTGAAACCCAAAAGCAGTTGTTGCAGGAGGAAAGACTGAAAGAAAGGAAGTTCCTTAAAATGTTAAGATTTGTCTTTGTATGGCGAGAATGTAGTTTTTTTCTCTGCTTTTCAAAGTTTTCCTAAGAAGTGTATGTATTCGTACACAGTGGAGAAAATATATAATAAATGGCATTACACTTGTTTATCTAATTTCTTTAGTGTATTTGAAAAAAAAAGAAAGAAATAGAGGGAGAGAAAGAAAATTAGCTTATTTCCTGATATGACAGATGGATGTCTGGGAACTACATTTTAAGAATGATTTTAATAAATGAGAGTAGGCAAAATAATAACATTTTTCTGGCATTTAAACCTAATATAAATGAGGAAAAAAGGCACGGTCCTACCTTAATGAAATATTTCTGCCAAGAAAATCATTCATTTTTATTTGTCATGTGGATAAATACATGTTTTCTGCCCAACTCCCACCATTAATTCTACTTCTGTTTCCTTCCTGCCATTTTACCTTTCTCTTTTCTGCCCGTCTCTGCCTTTATTGTTCAGATCGAACAACAAGTTGATTGTTCAAATAAAGAAAACAACGATGTTTGTCTTCTGAGGTAGCAGACTTGCCATTTTGTGCATTTATTTCTCATCTCGATTCCTACTCATAAATTATGAAATGTGTGAATTATTCTATATTGTTTATTAAAATCAGATAGATATTATTCTAATTCTACAAATAGGCAGCGAATGGGACATATTTGCAATTAATGAGAGTTTTTTGATATGCCTACGTGACAATTCAACATTTAAAAGCATATTTCTCAGTGCGTATACACTAAAATGTGTATTTTAAGGCCATTAAAAATACTATAAGTATAAAAATGGCTGTGTCTAAAACAATTTGTACTTTTGCATCTGCGATTTTCTTGGCCTATTATAAACAAATGCACATTTTATAGAGCACATTTAAATGCATTATTTCCATGCTTAAAAATGTACTCTTTTTAAAAAGAGCATTAAGAGAAATGTTAATGTAGCCATCTTAGTCATTTCACAGGGGCAAAGGGTGAATCGTTGAAGATTGGAAATTCACCTAAAATCTCCTGTGTTGACAAGACACATGATCCTGTATTTTTAGCACTGCGATGAGTCAATTAGGCAGAGCATGATACTACATAGAATAAGTACGACCAGATATAAAAGACAACCTAGGGTATATAGTCCTCCGTGCTTCCAAGTTGGAGAGATCCAGATGAATGTCCAGCTCTCCCACTCATTTTCATGATCTTGGAGATGTTTTTCTTCATGTGTTAGTGGGTATGAAAAAAAAAAAGTAGTCAGCTTACAGGGCTTCTGTAAATGAGACAGTGCACACAAAAAGTTTCACTAAGGAGAGCTCCGTAGTAACTGTTCAACCAAGAGCATCTGCCACTGTTGTTTTAGCCCCTCCATCAGCCCATGACCCAGTCACTTATCCCACCAGAGTCCAGCTCTTCCTGGTTCTCATTCTACTGACTACACAACAATGTCAATCCCCCTGATTTTCCTGAGACGTCTCCATCCCAGCAACATGCCTTAATATAGCCCTCACTCCGCACAGTCCCATGATAAGCAGACTCCTTAAAGGGCAGAAATAGATGGACATGCAAAATAAACATAGTGTAGACTTTCAAACCTCGCTACCTTAATGGTAGAATTCTTCCAGCACGCATTGGACTCCTAACTTCTAACTCTTTCACTTCTCACCTTGCCTACAAATTCCCAATTTGTTTTTTTCCCATTGTGAATATTAGTCAGCTTACACGAATGTTCAGTTCACACACACACACACACACACCATCTGCCAGGCACTGAAAATTAGTGAAATACCATTAATTCAATATTTTTAAAGTTAATCATCTCCCAGAAATAGTGGAAGTCAAAAATGTTATGCATACATGGCTTTCACCTTAGTCCAGCTGGGTTTCTTTCCTCCTGAAGACTTAGCAGCCCTGGAGCCACGAGACTAACTCTCATTAGTGGGATAGACAGAGGTCCCAGTCTCAGGCGGACACCTCTGTGGGTCTGTTCTAGCCAGTGCTCAGACAAGGGATGCTGCCCTCCTTGGGAGTCATCACTAATAGATCCTGACTGGTTTTTCTATGGTTGGGTCTGTGCATCAGTAATCTGCCCAGTTTTCCTTCCAAGGGAGAGACTGTGGCTTATTCCTTCCAGTGACCTGGGAATGGAGACCTATTCTGAGTCTTCTCTTCTAAACTCCCTAACCCTGACCCTGATCGTGGGCAGCTGATTCCTGGGGCAGATGTTCTGTACTAAGTGAGTCTTCACAGTGGTCAGTCGCTTACCATGCCACACTCCAGACATCTAATTGCCCTGACGTGTCCCTTTGGTTATCCGATCTGGGTTTGCTCCAGTCACCACACCCTGTCCCCAGTCATGAACCCACGTTTCATGTCTCAGCACCATGAGCCTCCTCCTGGTGACTACTGGCTTCTTGGCTCCTTCTCTGACCTGGAGGATCCCAGAATGCAATTACAGTTATGGTTTTTAAGCCCAGGAGAGTCGCAGTCAAGAAACAACTAGAAGTCTTATGGCTTTCATTTTAAAGGCTTCACATTATATGGATTTTTTCTCCCTCCATTAATTTCGTTCTGAATCTGTAAATGCCATCTGGGATTCTTTAAAAGTTTTCTCAATTGTTGTTTGTGGTTTGAAAAATCCTCCAACTTGCCTCATTGTTGGCTGTTGAGAGAATTGATGCTCTGTTCTTTGTTCCACTGCGCACCACCCGAGAGGCCCTGCTCTGTTTGCGAATGCTCAGAGAACAGTATATTTAACGGATGGAAGGAATGGGAAAGGAGCCTTGACACAGACCCAAATAAAACAGAAGCAGGATAATATGAAGCCTGCTGGAGACAGAGGATCCTGGGAAATGGTTCTGCTCCTTCAACAGGAATAACATGCACACACACACACACACACACACACACTCTGTACCCATGCATATATATCTGCCAGGATTTGTAAGCGAGACATCTCTACCTTCCCACAAGAAAGTGAGCTGGGTCCTCAGCAGGGGTAAATGAGCTTCCTGCAGGTTTAAGAAGCTGTTCCCTGATCCAAACCGGGGTGCTTGAACAGTTCTGATAATGAAATGAAATGAATTTTCGACTGCTATACAAATGCTGCTCAGCCGACCCAGACAGGCATCTCCTTTGGTGCTCACACAGAAAATGAGTTTATCACAGATGTTCCATCTCTTAAAAGTCTTCCTCCGTTTTATTTTAAGCAACTCCATCTCTCGGAGTGGGTCCTTCACAAGGTTATCTATGTCTGAGCTGCAGGAAGAGTGCCCACGCTGCCTCCTGCCTTCCCTCACAGCCACTGGAAGCCAATGCCTTCTTAGCCCAGGGACCCCATCAGAGGGATGGGTTCACAGGGACAGAAGGGTGAGCACAGGTGGGCAAGCAGCAGCCCACCTGTATACACAAGCATACGCACCCTCACATCCCAGCTATGCTGAGCCTTTCCTGATCAGAAAGATTTATTTCCTCCTGCATTCACATTTTCGAGTTTTTCCAAGTTCTTGAGATTTGAACACGTAAGAAAATTAAATTTCTATGAGTAAATGTGACCAGAAGAAAGCTAAACATCAAACTGAGAAAGAGTTGCAGTAAATGACAGGCAAATGTTTGTTATTTGTTTTTGCAGAAAGAAATCTTATCCCAACCATTAAGAAACAAGCAAAATCTTCCATTCTGCCACCTGCTGCAAGTTGTACAGAGGGCAGGACCTGATAACCTATGGAAGACAACAAATGATTGTCCAGTAAACACACACCAAAACTGTAAATCTCCAGGAATCTCAGACATACAAATTAGACTGGTGTTACTTTGTATTATTTTTAAAGTAAAGTAAAAAATTTAATGTTGTAGATTTAACAGAAATAACTGTTCTTTAATGCTTCAAGTGGGCATATACATTGGTTTTATTGCTTTAGAAGTCAAATCATTTTATCTACACACCCATTGACTCAGTGTATGAAAATATTTAATTTTATGATAAAATATTCACTTTATTATGTTAATCTTTTTAAACTCTTCAAATTATATGACATGTTTCCTTATAAAATATGTGATATTAACAAATAAATTTGTAAGAAAAAATGGAAAATCATAGATCAAAATATTAATGACTATTAGCTGGGCATTACAGTGTACACCTATAATCCCAGCGGTTGGAGAGGCTGAGGCAGGAGGATCATGAGTTCAAAGCGAGCTTCAGCAAAAGCAAGGCACTAAGCAACTCAGTGAGACCTTGTCTCTAAATAAAATATGAAAAAGGGCTGCAGATGTGGCTCAGTGGTTAAGTATCCTTTAGTTCAATCCCTGGTACAAAAGAAAATTAATGAGTACTAAAAAATTTGGGGGTGACTTATTTTTTTTCTTTTTTGCTTTCCTGTATTTTCCAAGATGAAAATGATTGCTTTTATTTTAAAATAAAATAAGTGAGACATCTCTTATTAAATCTGTGGAAAAGTTGTACCTACGTACCACCATTTTCTTGCTACCAGGTTTAAAGATCTAGTTGAACAGTTTTCTACACCACCTATATTTAAACAGCATCTGGACAAGGACTTTCTAGCTGTGGCAAGCTGAGTCTGCATGTGAGTTATGGAGCCTGAGTCATATCTGGACTGTCAGCCCATTACTCTGCAATTACATGTGATGTTTTGAACCCGAATTTTCAGTTCCGCCACATTTTATGTTTTTGTTTTTTTTTTAAAAAAAAAAAAAACAGTGCATCTCATTATACAAGTTGCCATCAGTCTACATTTTTGGAAAATGTGCTGAATTTTCAAACATGGCTTTCATTTTAGTGTTGCAGCCCTGAGACTGGCGATGTCCTGGGCATAGGTTGTATTTCACTGCCAAGTACACTGCAGAGTGGAGATGCTGCGTATCCCAGGTTTCGCAGAACTCTGCACTTTACAGTGCGTTGTATAACTCCAGCATTGAGGAGCGTACTTGGTCCAGATGAGACGGCCCTGCATGAAACACACTAACTAACACAGGAGTGCCTATGTACACAAGGGTGGACTGAGGGTCTACTATTTCCAGAAGCTCTGATATGACTTTCATTCACCCAGATCTTATCACTCACCCATGTGACAACACTGATGCAGCTTTGGGGACCAGCAAACAGCATGCTGTCAATTTTGGAGAAAGTAGCTATCTTTTACTATGCATCCTGAGTGTGATGAATTTCTGTATTTCTTTGCAATTTAACTAAAATAATTGTTTCACTTACACAAGTGGCTATCTGTTTTAGTCAGCTTTTTCACTTTGTGGCCAAAAGATCTAACAAGAACAATTAGAGGAGGAAAAGTTTATCTGGGACCTCATGGTTTCAGAGATCTCAGACTTTAGGTGGTCAACTCCATTCTTTAGGGTACGAGGTGAGCCAGAATATCATGACAGAAAAATGTGGAGGAGAAAAGCAGCTCAAGACATGACACCAGGGAGCAGAGAGACCTCTCCTCTCCATGGACAATATATATATATATATATATATATCCCAAAGGCATACCCCAATTACTGACCCCCTCTGGCCAGCACTCTGCCTGCCTACGTTACCAATCAGCTAATCCTTATCAGAGGATTAACACACTGATTAGTTAAAACTCTCATAACCCAATCATTTTACCTCTAAACTTTCTTGCATTGTCTCACACATGAGCTTTTGAAGGATACCTCATTTCTAAACCATAACACTATCTGACCTGGTTTTAGTATTAGAGTAAATTGATTTTTGCTTGTCAATGTGATGTTCATTCCATTTTGTGTGTTTCATATGTATGTATGTGGGCCCATGTAGGTTGTTGAATATATTAGAAATACTTTTGTTAATTCTTACAGCAGTCTCCAAGTTGATAATCGTCCAATAGATACCAAGGAGACTGTCTTACCAGAGGTTAAAAAATTGCTCACTATCAGAGTAGAAAAGAAAAGGTTAAGTGAACAAGCCTCAGAAACAGAACTGGGTTCTCACCCAACTCCACCACTGACTAGTTGTTGACATTAAAAACATTATCTAATCTCTCAATGGCTCTTTCTCTCTTCACATGGCCTCTTTCCAGAATTCTCCTTGAATTTTTACACGGTAATAGCTCACAAGGGACAAAGGCAGGAGCTGCCAGACCTTTTATTATCTCATCCCAAAGCTGGGACTCTGTCACTTCAGCCACACTCTGCTAACCAAGCAACAATCATGCAGATCTTCCATTTATCAGTGTCACAGTGAATGACTAAGTCCACCCTTTCCAAACTTCACAGAAGTCCCCAACCTTCACCTTCAGGTCTTTGCTTGCACACTTGGAAATAAGAATCAAGTCCACTCACTGCTGGATTGAAGTGATGTGTGTATTTAATAGAAAATATTACCAGCATGTATATTTCAAATGGGTGATTTTAATTGTATGCAAATTATATCTCAATGAGTATAACTTAAGAAAAAACCAGCTCTTGCCATTCAAAGTAGGATTTTTTTCTTTTTTCTTTTTGGAGTTCACATCAAGAAAACAATTTTATTTATTTATTTATTTATTTATTTATTTATTTTTATGTATTTTTTTTTGGTACTAAGGATTGAATCCAGAGGCCTAACCACTAAGACACATTCCCAGCCTTTTAAAATATTTTATTTGAAGACAAGGTTTCAATAAGTTGTTTAGGGCCTTACTAAGTTGCTGGGGCTCTCTGAAATTTTGATCCTCCTACCTCAGTCTTTCAAAGCCACTGAGATTCCAGGTGTGTGCCACTGAGCCCAGCTACAATATTTTAAAATTCTGCTAGCCTCCATTAACCAAACCAGAAGGAAGCCCACAGACGAAAGACAATAAGATTTCGCTATAAGATAAGGGTGAGGAGGGGTCATGATGGGCAGACCTAGGTTTCTGGATAAGGGAGAAACACTTGTGATGTGGGGCTAATGGCAGGAAATCCTGAGAAACAGACCTCCAAATTAGGTGGGAAGGATTTCACACCATTGGTTTAATAGACAGGAAGTTTTCTAGATAAGCCAGAGCAGTGCTTTTGGCTCCTAAGGGACTAAGAATTCAACATACTTGTGGAAATTCAGAAATTTCCTTGGGCCTAGTGGGAGGATCTGGAAACACTTTTTTAAAGCCTGTGGACTGACAGAAATGTGGGTCAGAACAAGAGGCCTTTATATGCTGGGATTTGTTACTGTGAATCAAAAGGCAAGGATTAGAATCTAGAACCATAAATGTCAGCACAAGGATGCAAGAGACCGGATGAAAGCAGGGTACTTCAATGGGCTTCAGTCTAGAACATCACCAGCAGAGACCCATGGTCATGGTCATGGTCATGCACAGACACTACCAAACATGAAAAGAGTAAAAAATTTAAATGGTCGATCATTTACTCAGAGGAGGCCAAACCATCCAATAAAGATGATCTGAGCCTAACGATTCTGAGATACAGTTAATCACAGACATAAAATTGAACTTTCTCATGATGTCCAGAAAGGTAGGATTTTATTTAGGAAAATTATTAAATCAGTTTGATAAATTAAAGATTATATAGCATCTCACAATTGAGTTGCAGTGTATACAACTTTTTAAACAGCTTTATTGAGATATATTTTGCCCAGTGTAAAGTTTAGCTATTCAAGCACATAATAGAATGGTGTTTAATGTACCATCATCCTATCTCATTTTAGAACATTGGCATTATCCCCAAAAGAAAATTTATAACCACTAAATGTAAAATTCTGATCCCATTGCTTAATAGTAATAATAAACCCTTTAGATGAAATTTTTAAAGACAGTTTGGAAGAGGCAATCTTAACAGGACTCCAGGCCACAGGATTTCGGTTGGAACTAGAAACAAGGGAGTTCATGGTGTATGTGCTGAATCCCTGCTTCCCTCGAGTGTCTCCTCTGTTCTGCCCAGAAACCAGATTTCTCATCTTTTCCAGAGTCAGCCAACAACAGCTTGGAAACCCTCTTAAACATTTCTGTTCCTGCAATCCTCAAGGGTTCAATTGATTTTGTCTGACTCTGGAATCCCAAGAAGCTGGGGGCAACTAGATGCTTCCGTATCAGTTAATGGTGGCTCCACACCTAGAAACAGGTGTGGGTCGAACAGGACTGACAGCTTCTAATCCTGTAGACAAGGAACACAGCCCGGAGCAGCTGCGGGTGCTGTGGAATGGCTCACTACCTGCTTCCTCATCTCCCATCTCTCTTATCTTTCCTTGATGGAGATTAGGATTCTAAAAATTTCATATCAAGCTTCCCTTGCAGTTAGAGGTCCCTCCCAACCTGCCTGCAAAAATCCTTGTGGGAAGAGAAATTTTCTCCTAGGAAAAAACTTCCCTGGCCGTCATTCTGTTGCCCCATTCGCCCCTTTCTTGCCTGGAGCACAGATGTGACAGTCATCGCGGAAACAGCCAGCTTGTGACCATAAGATATGGCAGTGATGAGGACCAAGTCTACATAGGAGGCATGGCAGAGCAGAAGCAGAAGGATGATGTTTGTCCTGGGTGTTTGTCTGCCTAGGACTTCATGGGACAAAAAAATCTTCTGCCTATTTCCTCTGCAGTTAGGTACTCCCTTCTGGTAGCCAAACCCCTTCCAGCTTATAGAAAAGGAAATCCTTGGCATCTGAGCACACATCCCAAACCATTTACTAGACTCCCGTTTGCCTTTCATTTAATTGATTGACTTATTCATTCTGACAGTGCACCTCTGGAAGTGCAGGCTCTGCAGTAGCATCTCCCCCAAGAGGCTCCTTTGCATTCAGGATGTGCATCTTTGTGAAATCAGCTGGTCCATAAGGTAAAGGGGGAGCTGAACTCCACTTTCCTCTTTGGGTGCCTGTCTTATTCCATCAGCCAAGTTATAAGAGTCTCAAGATAAGAGACCATGGTTTGTGTTTCTTTTATGGCTTAGGGTTTTGTGTGTTTGCATTTTTAGTTTTTGCATTTGGTAGTTTTATAATAAAATCTGTTGATTTCCTGGTCAAAGAGAAAAAAATTGCAAAATTTTCCAGAAATACCTCCCCAGCAACCCCTTTCTCACTCTCTCTTTTTTGCTTTTGCTTAAATAAAGAATTTTATTCAATTTAAAGTTTTGTGATATGCAAATGAGTATGTTAAAGATGCTAATAATTTCACATTTATTAACAATAAACTACACTTACAGTGAGACTGTAGGCAATTTTATGATAAAAATCTTAATAAGATCATGTTGAAAAAATTAACTTTTTAGGAAAATGCCAAATAGTATTAGAAATAGATAAGGGTATGAAATTGATTCATGTATATGCAGTGTATTCAGCAAGCATAGGTATTGTTTTTATAAATTTTGATGTTTCAGATCATCAATGTAATAACTTTTTATTTTACTTTAAATAGAAATGGGTATGTCTTCCTTTATGCTTGGAAAAATTTTACTTTTGAAATGAATTTTCAATAGAATGATTTAATAATCCTACATGCATTTTATAAAAACAAATACATTACTTAATACATAATTATTCCAAAAATTTTAATTTTTAAGTATCCCCTCTCCAACTAAGAGTTATATATATGGCCACTCCTCCCAAATAGGGAATCCATATGTCACCTAGAGAAGCAGAATGTGCTGAATTGTTTTAAATAACGCATGGAACATATTTATCTTGCTGCCTCTCCTAATTTTAAAAGTAAACTTCTTTCTCCTATATTCTTTTGGATTCCACAGCATCAACAATTCCAGGACACAGAAGTCACCTGAGCATCATAGCTGATAAATATCTTCATTGCTTCCAAAAAAAAAAAAAAAAAAAAAGTTGCAGAGCTGTGGCTCTCAGCAGCGTTGCCGAAATTCCAAACGGAACTACACGCCTTTGTGATTTTGAAGATTAATCTCCGTCACTCATAGCTCATTGGCTTCCCTTGCTCGTTTCTGCCATGTCTGCAGATGGTGTGAAGTTCCGTGCCAGCGTTATTTATCCCCAAATTCACTTCTCACATAGCTCCCATTTTGCGCCATTCCAGGGAAAGTGAAATACTGAACAATTACCCAACTCTTTTGTCAACCTGTGGCCTCTACATCTCAGGTCCAGAAGAACATCTCTGTAGTTTTAAACATGTTCATCTTTTAATGCTATTCTTGGAGGCTGCTGGGACGTCCCAGCCGATAGCAACAAGGCCACTGTCCTCAAGAAGTCTCTCAAAACACAAACAGAAATGTCTTCAAGATACACATGAATGGCAAAGTGTTTATTTGTAGACGTTTCTAACTCAATTCTAATGCTGCCTGCTGCTTCACTACATTTTTCTCCCAGAGCTTGAGTTGTGGAATTCAACATCCTCTAACTTTTACTTTTTTATTATTCTATAAGTTGGCAAACATTTTGGCACTGAGGACCAAAGACAGAAAGACATAAGGTGGATGGAAAAGCATTGATTTGCTAGAGAACTATTAGGAGAAAGCTGGCCTTAAAATTTGCAAGACTCAATTTCTTCTTGTGGTTATTGGTTATATACACCCACCCCCTTGTATCTCATTATCCATAACTTTAAACAATGCTTTAAGAGTTTCAGATGAGCAGCAATCATTGTGGGACAGTGGTCTTTAGGGCAGAAGACTCATTTGCTTCCGAATTAAATTTGTTTTCTTTTTTTTATTGATTAAAAAAATGACAGCGAATGCACTACAATTTTTATTACACATATATACCACAATTTTTCATATCTGTTTGTATTTTTTTAACCTTTGTTAGAAGAAACATCAACTGCCCGAAGTGTGCTAATAATGGTTCCAGAGTCTTGCAAGTTCAAGGGCAGGTCTCGTGGGTTGAGGTGCTATCAAGATGCAGTCTCTTGGGCCAAGGTGCTGGTATCAGGGGACCAGGTACTGGAGCTGGTGTGTCGGGATTGTGGAGCCGGGGGACAAGTTGTCACAGAGGGCCCTAGTCTGTGCAGCTCCACTAACATGTGGCTGAGCTTTCGACTCCCTGTGTCACTTTTATCTATCACATTGTCTTCAAGAAGGTCAGAACTGTGTGCATTTGGACTCACTCTCTGCTGTCTCTTTAGTTTACAGATCCTACACGAGTTGGATTTGTTTACCTTGTTCTCAGCTGACATGCAGTTTGTACAGCCTCTGCTTTTCGTAAATTCATGCAGGTTTCCTCTTGCTTGATGCCGTCCCTTTAAGCTGTATTTCATCACAGAGCTTTCTTTGTTCACAAGAATTCGGATAGCGTCTCTACACAGCTGCACACAACCTATAGAGGAATGTGTCCATCACCGGTTCAGGAAAGGGAGACACTTGCGGTTTTCAAACCACTACGGCACAATGCACACGTACAGAAAGTCTTGTCAAGGAGATTTTTATTCCCTAATGTCAAGCCAGCAGCAAGGCAGAATCGGAAATAACAGGAGGATGAAGAGGAGAATGCTTGCTCTGAGCAGCCAAAGTGTGGCAGCTCAGCAACCTACTGTTCAACACTGATTGACTAGTCGCGTATTATAATTTAACCTCATATTGCAAAGATTCTTCATGTAAATGGTTGATAAAAATCTGTAGGCAATTATTGTTAATAACAAGCAATTTACAGCATCTGGGGATCACAAAACCTGTTACAAATTAGTAAACAGTATCACTCAAAGCTTGCTGTCGTGAAAGGGAAACACGGAGAGGTTAAGCAGACCAACAAAGACTACACAGCCAGTCACAGGGACAGCAAGGCTCCAAGAGGCTGGGGATCAAAGGAAAGCACCAAATCCCCCGAACTATAGCAAAGCCCATGGACAGTGCTGCCTTCTACAGTCCTGTTCTTGCCCATCATGCATTCACCAGAGTCTTCTCTGTGGACCCTTAACTTTCAAAGTGCTGAACAAGTATAGTCAAAGGCATCACAACCAGCAGATGGAAATGGTGGGATGTGAACACCTGCATAAAAGTAATGAGCAAGAGACAACTGACAAAAACCCAATTATTCCCCAAGTAACAGATTATTTCGTTCAGTTTATAAGCGATTGGATATTGTTCACTAAGGCCCCAAAGAATCTTCGTTTTTCTCTTTTCCTCTCTGTCAATCGATCACTTCTGTAATTAGTCCTAAGTTCTAGAAATAAATGCAGTGGGAGAAAAAAAAAAACTTTAAATCCACAGTAAAAAAAAGGAAAGATATTTCTTGTTGCCTTTTGGAGAAAATTGTTTAGAAGTTCTGTAAGAGAGATGCATTTGCGGAGGATGTATGATGGCCATGGAACATGAAGGACCCTCTGGGGAACCCAGGGTCAGTGTTTCAAGAGTGACAAGATCCACAGTTCTAGAAGAGGGTGCTGCATGCATACTGCCTGAGGGGAGAGGGCGAGCATTACTCTGGGGCCTTCTTCCACTTTGCACAGAAGGAACTTACTCCTGGGATCAGATGGCTTCGGTTGTCATAGGAGCCATCCTTGAGTGGCAGGAGAGGTGGCACCCTTCTTAGAGATTACACCCTTGTCTCTCAGGGCAGGCTCCTCTGTTGAATGCTGTGGCTTTACTAGTCTTAGCTTGGAGATGCTTTCATCCCAGATATCAGACGCTCCAGCTTCTCCTCATATCAATTCTTTTTATTTGAGGCAACTGGTATACCACCTAATTCAGGAAAATCATTTGAGCCCACAGGTCCAGCAGAAGAGGTTGTTCTCAAGCTGGCTGTCCTCTGTGAAGCTCTGCTAGACTGCTCAGGCCAACAATCTATTGCAGTGCAGCTCAACAAAACTCTATGGTAGGCCATGAGAGTCAAGGAATGAACCAGAACTAGTCTCAGCCTCCAGGAGCCTGAAACCTTCCTCCCTAAATATCCACTGCCAAAGTGTGGATTGTCATCCTGTAAGAGATATGGTCCTTGTTTTTATTTGACTCTTCAAGGGAGGTGGTCTTGTGTCTATAATTATGTTGCCAATTCTTCAAGGCCAAGAAATTTTCCCTTTTATTCTCCAAAGCATTCAGCATAATTCAAGGCCCATAAAAAATGCTACTCTATAATCATTTTTAGTCAAACAATTAATAAAAGCATATAAATTGCATCTCTATAGGAAGAATTCAATTGTATTCTTGGTCCTTCACTCCAGCACTTTGTCTTAGGATCTCTTATCTGAAAGAGCCCATAAAACACCCACAAGAGATCAACGTTTTATAACCATATCCTGGAGATCAGAAATTATGACTGTATTATATTACTGTGTAGATTTGGAATTAGCTTTCAGTTTCATAGCATTTTCTACCAGTCTTTCTCTCACACCAAAATTCCTTGGACTCTATACAATTAACATTACACGACTACAGTCAAATGGTCAGCAGAAGTGACACAGATTTAGTCATTTAAAATATTCCTGTTGATATATAAAAAGCTTGATCAGCATCTCCTTTTCAAAGACATTACATAGGATGTTAATAATTTACCACCGTGAGGAGAAAGGATAAACAGGTGTCTACAACCCAGGACAGCTCCACCTTTACGTGGCTACAGTACATCACGAACTTCCATGAGAAACATTTTGTCTGCAATATTTCCCAAACACAATTGAAAACAGAACTCCTATTTTCAAAATACCAAATATGACTGGAGTTCAACAAGACATAAACTGTCTAAATTAAAGAGACGTATAAGGTGTTTTATCAAAGAATGTACAGAATACGACAACTTCTTTGTCAATATGAACATCTTTAGAGACTATGTATCAGTAAAAATTAACAACTATCAGTTCTACGTTGATTAGAATCCTTTCTCTCATCACAGGCTATGTGACTTTGTTCTTCTTAAAACACACATAAAAACACCTCTCTGATGTCCTTCAATAACCTGTGCACTGCATGCTTTCTTGCATCTGTGGGTCCAAAGCATCTGGCCATAATCGCCCATGTCGACAATTCTTCAAGACATGATCAAGGATTAATTAGATTAGTTCCTCTGATCTGAAGGAACACAATTGGATACAAGGTCTAGGCAGCGCAAGTCAAGCTCAGACATTCTCTAAGACAGAATTAAGGGCAAAAGCAAGTGTAGAAAAAACCCTGAAGATCTCCCCAAGGGGATTTCTTGGTTTCATGCTTTGTGTTGTTTTTATAACCACCTTGATCTTCAGCATGCCTAAGTCTCTATTTTTGTTGAAGAATTGACATGAAAGCAATGTATCTGTCAGGGTTCTTGCTTTTAACAACTTTCCTAATTGAACCCAAAGTGTTCCTTTTTCTCCCTTGAATTAGAAATTTATGTGCTCACTTAAACGTACCATATGCCCCTGAATTTCAGAATCTTCAAACCACACACCCTGATGCTTATTGTTTTAAAAACTGCATATACTTACACCTGAAATAACTACAAAGGCTCACTCCCCAGGCCACGCACCAATCAGACCATGCCTGCTCCAATCCACCACTAATTGATCACATGTGCTATACACATGGACCAGAGCACATTGTTGTATTGAGTTTCCTAATGACTTCCAGAACTGGACTCTTCAGAACTATGAATCACAGCAAGACTGTGTCAAGCTTGTAATTGAGAGATTATGCCTCTTAATTGTTATTTATTTTAAATATAGACTCTTTGGAAAGGAATGTTTTCTGAGATTTTTGTGCTCAAAGTACAGCCCTCAGACCAGCAGCATCTGCATCCTAGGGGACTGTGGTAGAAATGCAAAACTAAGGCTTCATCCAAACCTGGCCAATCAGAATTTCCAGTTCAACTGGCTCCTATGATTCTTGTGTCCATTAAAGTTGGAGAAGTACTGAAATCAAGGAGAATTTCATTCAAATTTCCCTAAGCTTTAAAGTCCACTCACACTCATGGTATAATGATTTTTCCACTGTCCTACAGGAATAAAAATATATAATTAACAAATCCGGTTCATATTATTAAGTCAGCGAATCTAAGAAAGTGGAGAGTTCTCCTCTAGATGAATATCAGATGTTGCAACAAGAACATATAATGATTGCAAAATTCCTTTAAGGAATCTTTTCTATTCAAAATTATGCTTTTTTAAAAAAAAAAAATCAGGGATTGAACCAAAGGGCTCTTAACCACTGAACCACATCCCCAGCCTTTTTCTTTTTTTATTTTAAGACAGGTTCTCACTAAGTTACCTAGGGCCTCGCTAAGTTGCTGAGGCTAGCTTTGAACTTGCAATCCTCCTGCCTCAGCCTCCTGAACCACTGAGATTCACAATTCTGCTTCTAAATTTTGTTGTGGTTATAATTATAGAGGTGCATGATGGCCTCATTCTACAAACTTTGATGAAAGTCAATTATATCTGCTTTGAGAGGATAAGAAAAATGGTCAAAAAATACACTTCCGTTTCAAGCAGCTTCCCTTCTATCTGCCTCTCCATTGGATGGCTCTGAATTTTAGAAAGAGATTATTTTAAGCCAGGGACTGAAACAGGTAGACCATGAGTGATGTTTAACACCCTGCAGATAGAGAATAACAGAAGAATGGAAAATATGCTGGCCCCAGTTTGGGTGTGATATTTTTGCTCTACTATGTATGTTTAAAAGTCCCGAAATTAGTCCCATTGTAGAAAAGAGGGTCATTTACTGATTTGATAAAGAATTGAAAACTAAGAAACATAACTCTTGTTATGGTTTAGCTATCAGGTATCCCTCAAAAGCTCATATCTGAGACAATGCAAGAAAGTTCAGAGGTGAAATGATTAGATGATGAAAGTTGTAACCCAACCAGCGAATTCATCCACTGATAGGGATTAACTGGGTGGTAACTGTAGGGTAGGGTGTGACTGGAGGAGGTAGGAGACTGGGAACATGACCTTGAGGTTTATATTCTGCCCTTTGTGAGTGAAGCTCTCTGTGCTTCCTAATTGACAAGTGCTGAGCTGCTTTCCTCCTCCACACCCTTCAACCATGGTGTGGTATCTCACCTCTGGCCCAAAGCAATGGAGTCAGCCATCTATGGACTGAGACCTCTGAAACCCTGAGCCCCAAATAAACTTTTCTCCTCTAAAATTGTTCTTATCAAGTCTTTGGGTCAATTTTTAATGAAATTCCAATTTTGTTCTTTTTGTTTGTTTCATTCCCCTCAAATTCATCACTCTAGGAGACCCACACACCATCATTTCTGTAGTGGAATCATTTCCTGAAAGAGTTTTACTAACTCCTCTTTGAAAACAGTCCTCAAATGACCTCAAGAACATCCCAGGAGGATGGCACGATTTTATCCTCACTAGTTAAATTTTAAATTGGTTACCCCTCCTGTTAACTTACATTATCTCCTAACCTTAGCTCCTAGTGATCTTGAACAACTTCTCTACAACTGGAAACCCAATTCTAAAACAGCCTGAATCTTTTGATTGTGTAAAAGTTTGTGTCCTGGCTTTGTTATTCCAATAGAAGAATTCCAAAGTAGTTTTGGCTAAAGCAAAATAATAATGGCATTAACATTCTCAATTTCTCCTTGTGAGCATAGAAAGTATTCAGACAAAGATAAAATACTCCAGTGTGTGCAGGAATTCTGGTAGGTGGGTGAGGAATTCCAGTAGGATGAGGAGGTTGCCACATGATCACTGTTGAGAAGACATTTCTTGGATGCAGGCTAGGGTGGAATTTCTACTGGCAGCAGTGCAGGGTACCATGAGCTGAATGTTGGAGCTGTTTCTGTGTGTTATGAAAATCATAGCCCTGTCATTGTGATGAACCCCAAGCGCCATGTCAGGGTCCAAAGTCCCAAAGTTTGTTCAAGTTCAAGTGGCAGAGCCCAGTGTTTGAAGTCCATATCAAAATACAGAGAAGATATCATGAGAAATCATAAGTGACCTAGCAATCCTCACATAGTCTCATGAGCATCCTATGAGTCCTTAGAGGTACCCACGTGTGACTTTTAGAACTTCAGGGGTCTGAAGGAAAAGGGTGGTTACTATTTGTGATCTCTCTGAAGACAACAGTCCAGATTCAAATTTCAGCCCCATTATTTTCAATCTCTATGACATTGTAATTAGTACCCACTCTTCATAAGAAATGCTAAATATTTCTATTACCCACTTGTCCAACTAATATTTAGGTCTCAGATGATACAGAAATTTTTTTTAAAAAATTCTCTTTCATTATTTTCCTAAAATGACAATGTCATTTTTTATTAGATTCTTCCTGTCTAGTTGGATATATAAAGGTATTTTACATGTATCATTTTGATTAAATATCATAAAAGTCCCATGAAATGGGTATTATAGTATCTACTTTATAGTTAAGGAGACTGAGGATTAAGAGGTTAAATTACTACGGTTTACAAAATTAGCAAATGTCAGAGATGCAGGTTGAACCCAGCTATTAATCTGATCTCACAGTCTGAGTGTTAATCCACTGAGCTCACCAGGAGGTAGTGGGGATAAGCCAAGCCTCCAAGAGCTGCTGACCAAGGTAAGGTCATCTAAACCACGTTAAAGGTACCAATGCATCCAAAAGTAGCACCAGAGTCTTAGAAAAGGAAAAGGCGCATCCACATTTGGCTGGGTGGGTATCAGTGAAGCCGTCTTGGAAAATAAAATGGCAGAGAGGGATGGGAAGAGCATTCTAGGTGGAGAAAAAAAATACATAGATTAATAATAATGATCTTCCCTGTAAGAAACTGCTTTTGCCTTTCTCCACAGATCTCAAATAATTGCCCCAGCTTTATTCTAATTAGTTTTCTCCCTGGTGAGGAAAGAAATAGGGTACTAATTTTGGTTTCTCATTTGCAGAAGAGGAAAATGACACCTTGAGAACTTAATCTTTCAGGATCATACAGAATGTCAATAAAACAAAACAGAAACTACAAGTTTGGATCTGGGATTCCTTTTAGTCCACAGACTGCTCATAAAATCCATCTCTTATTGAATCACAGACCTAAGTACGGCCTCAGACGCACCTTAAATACTCTCATTTGGACCAATTCAGACACACCTTTCTTTTCTCTCTTTTACAATCCAAGAGCTTTCTCAATGGGACTGTGGGGACGTGTTTAAGTTTTAAGAACGGGGTAGACTCCCTCTCCTTCCACAAAGCTAAAGATCCCAGTTTGTTGCTTGTAAAAAAAAAAAAAAAAAAAAAAAAAGCTTATTTAGGATTATTTCATCAGTTTGTCTCTTATGGAACCTCACTACCAGAGACTGATGTCCTCAGTGTGAAGGGCTCATAAAGATGCGGTAATGTCTACTCAGTTCCATGAAGCCATTTCCCTACTCACCAAGGTGGACATCACCAGTCTTCATCCATCTTCTTGCCTTTGACTCTTCCCAGGGTATGGGTTGGCCCGTCACAGGAAGTACAGGCCGGTGCTCACGAAAGGCTATTGATGAGGTTGTGTTTTAGAGTCTGCCCGGTGTCTTCCCTACTTTTCTCACATTTAAGTGATTAAATTTCTAATTTCTTTGCAACCCATTGGGTCAGGAGGCTAATTCCTGGTCAATACAACAGAGGCAGAAATTCTGTGTACAATTTCCAAGGAACATCCTCCAAGGCTGAAGACTTATCCTTCTTCTCCATCCTCTCTTTTCCTTCCTGTTGGTTGGAATATGAACTTTTTAATTGGAGCTCCAGCAGCAACTTTGACCCATAAGAATCCTTACAAATTAAAGTCACAGATGGAAGGACAAGACAGAAGTAATCTTGATACCATGTCCTGCTACACCAGCCCTGGACCACAGAAATTCTTGATGTGACAAAGAAGTAAACTTTTATTTTGTATAAGTCACTATTACTTTGGTTTGTTCTATTATTCCTGGTATATTTTAACCTTTTTAAGATGATTTCCTAAATCATATATAAACACCTGTGGAGAAGAACTTAACAGAGATAGTACAATCTCTTGGATGTTGTATTGTGCACCTTAAGTCTAGGGACTGAGAGTTTCTCCTGGTTTCTCTTTTAATTGCTGGTATAGTAATTACTACTGAACCCTTAAGTCAACTTGTCAAGAACGATCTTTTGACATTTCTTCTTGTCATCTTAAACTCCCATTTAAAGTATGAATCACAATTTGACTTGCCATGCATTTTCATGCATCAAAACTTATTTTCCCACTTAATTGAGAGCTCCTTCCATTGTTGAGTTTCATTCATGAATCTCAGATGCTCAAGTCTCAGTAATAACTCAGGGAGACACTTAGCACCTTGTGCTAAAATTCAAAATGCAGGGTTTTTTTTTTTTTTTTTTTCAGAGACAGTCTAAGCATTCATCTATAGAGAGTGACTGAAAAGCAAGTTAGCATGGGATTTAAGAGGCTGGTTTATATCCACAGCATGAAATTTAACTATGCCTAAGTTCCCCCATCTGGAAAATTTAAATAACAGTAGATGAAAATAATACACATGAAAAAAAATAATAATGTAAAAAATGCTATCTTACGAAATAGGTTCTTAATTAGTCTCATTTACAGATAAGACAACTGAGACCCAGAGGAAGTGAATCCCCAAGGTCATAGAGTTAATAAGGGTGATAGAAGGCTTCACATCCTGGCATCCTGTGCTCTCAGCAAGGACTGCCTCCCTGAAGATGCACCAACACTGATGTTTCCGTTTCAAAACAAACTCTCTGGAATTTTCCTTTAAGACTATATCTCTACCATTCATTTCACACTGACCATAAAATATCTTGTATATTTTAAACTTTTAAAGATGATTTCCTAAATCTTAACTAAACACCTGAGGAGAAGAACTCTGTATAAAATACCTTTTTGTCACCTTTCAAGGAGTTATCAAGCAGTATTGATATTGGTTAACATTTTTGTGTAGGAATATATTGCAAACTGTGGATGACAAAAAGAAGCAACAGTTTTTGATAGTGTCTTTTCTAAAAAGTAATGCAGTTCATATAGTAAAAGGAATATATCATAAGTAATCCAAGGGCCAAATGGAAATCCTGAAAATCGACATTGACCAATGCAATCTTCCTTGGCTATATTAAAGATTAAAACAATTGTTTACATAATAATCAAGATATAGACATTCCATTCATTGTCTATGTTTCAGTTTTAACAAGTGGTGATTCATTTTTTCATATTAAATCAATGTGTTGTTTTTGCTTGTCTAAATTGGAAGGAAATTTCTTCAGGTGAAAGATCAAGAAGTGGGTTTGCAACATGAGCAACTAGAGATTTATCAAAGAATATTTGGGGATTCTTTAGAGTTATATTTTAGTGACCTCAGGAAGTAATAATATAGGCCTATTTATTAATCACTGCCAAAATGTCTAGAATATGGTGTCAGCCTCTGGTAAAATCAACTGAATGAAGAAACCTTTAACACTTTAACAAAATGAATGCTAAGATCTATCAGAGACAATGCAAAAAGTATAAATTAAAATAGTTGATATATTTAAATTCAAAATTAGAGAAAATTGGGAAGTCATAATTTATATTTGTAAAAGTCTTCAATAGTTCATGATATATATTTACTTTAAGAAAATATCTATTTTAATGTTCATTTAAAGATGCTGACTTTGCACAAATTGAAATTTGCTTTAAAATCAGTTCTGTTTTCTTCTGAAGACCAGAACAGAATAGGTCTAGGAGTGTCTTATAGTTGCACAGACTTGACAATTTAGAAATCACTTTGCCTTTGTTATCTCATTTACTTCTGTAAGAACCCTGAGGAAGCACAGATTATTATCCATCCCCATTTTTAACAATAAGAAATCAAAGATCAGAGGAGTAAAGTGGCTTTCCCAGGGGCCTAGGGGCAGTAAGCATCTGACCCATTTATTCCAATGGTTATTCCAAACATCATGAAGCAGACTCTCTAACATCTTAGCAAAATTCACGTCCCCCCAATCCAATTTTTACGAGGCTTTTCAAAACATCAAATGAGGAATGCTCCCAAATCAGCACATTGTACATTTATGTTAAAAAGAAACATATTTGTTTTCAGCTTACCAAAAAAAAAAAAAATTGAAATAATGCATGGGGATATACCAACGAATAGTGCATGTGCATTATCTATGGGTGGGCACCAACTCTCCATTTACAAGGTACAGGGAAAAATAGTCTGAATTCATCTGGGAAAAAAAAAAAAAAACAAGAACAAAACCAAAAACAAAGAAAAAAAATTCTCATTTGCTTCCCCAAAGTACCAAGCCAGAACAATCAGAAGATCCTTCTTCCCCAAACACTAAGATGCATATTCCCTTCCCTTCACTCTTCCAACAGTTTCTTTCCTGGAATATAAATCTTGATTGTGGAACCTGTTCCTTTCCAATGACCTGGGTGCATGCAGAAGTTACCATCCCAGGTGATCTGAGCTCAGGTGCAGAGACAAAATCATCCTCTTCCTAATGTGTCTCCTTTTTAATAATAAAAAAAGTTATAATCACTTTTTAAATAAGTTTTTTCCCCATTTGGATCAGCACAGTTCATGAATGTGGATCTCTCTGGTCCAAAGAACACTGTTCAAGCCTCCTAATGATCGACCCCCATAGTTTACTAATCATAGGCTCATCTTGCTTTGGTGGATTAATATTGACACTCAGCTCACTTATAAAGGCAATTTATTATCAATTTTTCAAATTAGCACTTGACTGGCATTCAGCATAACTTCTTTTGGGGGCAGGGTCTTTGTATACAACTAATTAAGAAATTCATCTCTTCAAAAGTTGCAAGAATTCAGATTGTGAAAAACTAACACTTTTTTACCTCAAAATTGCTATACTCATATGTACAAAGTTTCTATATAATGTGATGAAATAATTATTGTAATTAGCATCTTAATTTGAATTTAGATGCAATTTGGGTGTTTTTTTTTCTTTTTAGAAATCTAAATTAATTCCCTGGGAAACTGATGAGAATTTTTCAAAGTAGAAATAAATGCCTGTAATAAATCAAGAGATAAGGGAACAGGCAGAGATTATTCTGCAATTAAAGTTTACTAAATTAATTCCACTTAAACTCCTTGGAGTTTAATGTGAAAAAACTAGGTAGTATGTATCTTCTTGGATTAAAAAAAAAAATCATGCACTGAAAATTTAAAGGCGAAGAAGGGAGAAGAGCCATATAATCAATATTTCCCTAAACACTAACAGAAAATAAATGTTAATATTCCTCTCACAGTTTGATATTAAAAATATAAATAAAAGGCACCAAACTTGAGTAAATTAAATGGAAGTGTGGACAGGTGATTGGAAGTTGAGTGTGAATATTTGTTTTACCCAAATGAATGTAAATTTCATTAGTTGATAATTAAAAGGAAATTATATAGACATTACAATTACTGCCAATGGCATAAATTATGAAGCTCTATGGCAAAACAATTTAGGAACTCACATTGCTGTTACTATTGTCAAACTGGTAACCAGAGAAACTTGGGATAAATAATATACTCTGTGACTATGGAAATGAGGCCTTGATGTGTTACTAGGCTGTTAAAGCTAATGTCATTGTATAAAACAATAATGTTAAACATTATTAGTTTTTTAATTATGTCAGTTAATTAGAATTGTTCCTGTTAATTGCCTATGATTCATCTCCAGATGAAAAATGCTCAAGAAAGAGCTTTTTTTTTTTCCTCTTCTAACATACTATCTAAAATAAGGTCTGAGTTTCATGCAACTGAAATTTATAAGTACCGTTAGCCTGGACAATAACCCCAATCATGGTCAAATTCATCCACAATAAAAGACACTGTAATAAAAATATATTGTTAAGGGAGGCACTCAAGAATAAAGAGCTGACACTTACTACTCTAGACTCGAAGATTACCCCTAGCTCCCACATACTGATATTTATATCAAAGACTTGTACCAAAATATCAAAAGCAATGTGATAAGCATAGACTACTTGACATTTGTCTAGCCTCTAAATATCAAAGCACTGAATTTCTGTGACTCCTCAACTTCTTTATATATATATATATATATATTTTAGTTTTAGGTAGACACAATATCTTTCTTTTTAAATTTTTTTTTTAATGTGGTGCTAAGAATCGAACCCCGTGCCTCACACATGCTAGGCTAGCGCACTACCACTTGAGCCACATCCCCAGCCCCTCAACTTCTTTTATCCCATGGCTTCAAAAATATTTATACTTTTCCAGTTTTACTCACATTGTCCAGTACTTATTGACCACCTTAATAAATGATAGAGGTGGTGTTAAACACTGGTTATATCTAGTTGTAGGAAAATATGAGCAGGAGTCTTCCGCTGTGGATCTTAAAGTTGAAAATCAAAAGGTACCAGCATTACTCTTTATGGCAATGGAGACCATCAAGACTTTAAAACCATTCTGTAGCTTTGTGGCCTGAGTACCACCAAGCTAACTCTAACTTGCTCAGTTTCCCTCATATAGGGTAGGGCTTAGAGTTAAAAACCATAAGACACCATTGTACCTGTTACTATCATTGAGGTCATCAAAACCAAACACACACCATAGCTTCATGACCAGAATACCAGCAAACTTACCCTAAATTCCTCATCTAGAATAAGATCAGGAATGCTTGTTCATGATTCTTTGTCCATTTCTGTATTCGTAGCGCTTCGTCACTGGCTCACAATAAGTGTTCTCTTTGTATTTGTTTAATGTATTCATGAATCATTACTGAAAAAAAAAGAAAAGAAAGTCAAGCTTCCCGAGATAGATTTTTGTTCCATTGATGTCAAACATTAACAAGTTAATAAGAAGAAGTTTATTAGGAACAACAACCATTTGTTTTAATAATAGGTTGATGTTTCAAATCCAAACTCTGTGTTGAAAAGGAATGTGAGAAAAAAGACTTAACTCTTATGTGTGAGCAGAAGGCCTACATAGTTGTGGAAAGGGCTCAATATGATATTAGACAACCCGTCTCCACACCCCTGTCCTGAGATGTTTTGAGAGAAATCTCTATTTCGAATTCACAAATGAATGGTAGGAGGAAGGGGTACCAGTAGCAAAGCATCCCTGTGGAGTCTCACAGATATTTTGAAGAATAATCCACAGCAAAATTAATACTTTTGGGAGATTAATGACTGCAGCCAGGAAGATTTAGAGCATTAAGATCTGATGAGGGCTAGGATTGTGGCTCAGAGGTAGAGCGCTGGCCTACCATGCGTGAGGCACTGGGTTCGATCCTCAGCACCACATAAAAATAAAATAAAGATATTATGTTCACCTATACCTAAAAAGTAAAAAGTTAAAAAAAAAAGATCTGATGAATTACTTTATACATGTCAAAAATTGTACTCACTAAATTGGTTCAACGTAAGAAATTTGAGTGGTATATTTTTCTCTTTTTTAACTGTACATTACCCCCAGATAACCTATAAGCATTCTGGCTCTGAGCTATATATATATCAATCCTGTCCATCCGCTGAATGGTCCTAGCACAGAGTTGGGCTTGTGGGTTTCTGTTGAGTTCATTTGCTGGGTATGAAAAAAAAAAAACCAGATACTTGGTGATATTCACAAGAATTCTGGGTTAATATAAATAGCACTCACTGTTAATGTCTTCTGGGGCTGGTGTGTCTCTTAGTGGTAGAGTGCATGCCTGTAATGTGCAAAGCTCTCCAGCTCAAAAATAAATAATTAAAAATGTAATCTAAGATTCAAACTACTTGACATCTGACACAACCCACATTCCTTTCTTGGACTATTCTTGGAACTTTGCAGATTGCTACTCGACAACCCTTTATTTATTGATTAGCTGATTGATGCAGAGCCAACCTGTTAAGTGCACCTTTATATTAACCTACCATTTTGATTAGTGCAAATTCATCACGTTTCTGTGTGTGTTCTTCCAGAAAAAAAAAATTATTTTGTCTTGAAGTTTGAGTCTTTTCTGCATAAGCTCAGATTTCCTTTGATTTTTAGGATCCTAAACGTCAGTGAATAATCCAACAGCCCTAGGAAGAAATAAGCAGGAGAAAAATAGCCCCAAATCCGAGAACACAAATTCCAGAGTCAGAACTACCTGTCTCCCAGTGTAAGTATGAGTGTAAGTCATTGAACTCTGACCTCGCATGTAAGTTACTTAGCTTCTCTGCCCACTTCCCTCATCCTAAAGGTAGTAATTGGAAGCTACAATCACTAAATGAGTAAATATGTGTAGTAGCCATAGGACAAACTTTGGCCTAGGTGAGCAGTAGTAGCTGCTACCAGTAGGATTATTGTAATCCTCTGGTCTGATAAGGATTTGACTGGGTTTTTCCAGTCTTCCCACTCACTGTTGGTCTCTCTCCTTTCTAATGGTAGAAGATTTCAATCAGTCCCATGTGTAGTGTCCCTCTGCTAGGAAAACCCATCTCCTTTACGAGACTCATCTCTCTTTCATTCATCGATTCAACCATACAGTCAAGGGCTTGGGGCTCGGTACAAGAGCTACAGTAGTCAATCTTAGTATAAATCTCAACATAAAATATAAATATGAAAATATTTTTAAATGTTTAAAAAATTTTAAAAACCATAAATACAATAAGTAAAAATAGTAAACTAGAGTAATAAACATGCCATGACATATGACATCTGCTATTACGAGTGTGTGTAACGATACTTCACTAATCCAGGGAGTTCCGAGGAAACTTCTTTTGAGAAGCAAAGTATACATAAGGTTCAAAGGGTAAGTAGAGGTGCAGAGGCGAAACAGGAAGACACACCAGCAGAGCAACCAGGACGTGAAAGGTCCGACAGACTCACAGGTCAATAGTCTTTCCCTGGGGAGGTCTCCCTTCTCCAGCTATTACCCCTGCAGATTGGGTCAGAGCCCTGTCTTTCTCCCCCCACCTGTATTTTGTCCTTAAAGTTCTTATCAACAGTTTATAATTCCAAATTTATTTTTCTGTCTCTCCAGCAGACCTAAGTTCCATGATGGTGCAGGCAAAGTCTGTGTGTGAAGCATGAGCCCTGGCTGGTGCCCGGGCACATTTGTTATCTTCATTGTGAAATTATTTCTTTGCACCTTCCTTCAGGGTGAGCTACAGGTGGGTTTTCTTTAAACCTATTGTGCCTATTCTGAGACCGTATATCAAGATTATTCAATAATCCATAATCTTCCAGATTTTCATCCTTCTGAAAGAGCCTTCATCTCCTTTAGGGCATAGGGCTTCTCCAAGTGCCTCCAAGTGTTACTGAAGAGTACAGGGAGCCCTAAGTCCTATCACTGAACAGATTCCAATGGAGTAGAGATAAGGAAAACAGATTCGTAACAGAGCTACTTTGATTTTTCAGAACTAGAAAAGGCTTTGGCATTCATGACGATCATGGCATTGTTTCACAGAAGAGTGAAAGATCAGGACAGGACCACCAGCCACCTGCAAGATACAAGCTTCAGAGACATTTCCAGAGGTGTTTAACACACATCTGTGGGTAGCGTGATTGATGCGAAATCCTGGTTCACCCATCTTTGCCTTGGCTCTGAACAAAGCTATTTTCCCAGCTGTCTTATTTCCATTTGAGTCTTAATGGGAAGAAGCATTTCTGCTCCTAAACTGCTTCCTTGAATTGGTTATCATGATTTCAATTTGGTGGCAGGAAGGAGTAGGAAAAGATGCTTTAACACCTGCAAGGCTCTGGGAACCTTCACATGTCAAATCCTTTATCTGGAATCTGAACTGGTAGGTTGGGACAGAGGTGTCACAAGAGGCACAATGTTCGTGCATTACAAAGGAAGCATTAAATCTGCTTATTCCAGGATGAAGAAAGAACTGGACTATCTGAACAGAGGGAATAATGGACCCTCTATACATTTGCACCTTTCTAACAATTTCTCAGCTTGCTCCACATGCTATTCAGTAGTCAAGCTGCCAAACAGACTTTCGGTCCTTCCAAAGATGGTCTCATTCCTTGAAGTTTCAGTGTTTATAATTTGGCTGATTGGAGAACTTGGCTGAGTAAAGCATCATCAGAGATGATTTCTCTTGTTGCAAATTGAAAAGCCTTCAGTACATAGCACAAATGATCCATTAGCAGCCATTGTCTAGAGTTCAGGAAAACACCTTCTGCAGCATTGTGCAGTAATGCGTGTGGCTTTTTCTTTCTCTTTCTTCTCCTTATACGAGGAAAGCACGCCTCCCAACATATAGAATGACTTGTTTTTCAGTATGTGAGCACTTTATGTATGATTAACTGAAGTTGAAGGAAACTGTCACTCTTCAAAATTCCTCAAAAAACTTTGGGGGAAAAAATGGTAGGAACAAGTTTCAAAGAGACTGGAAAAAAAACTGCCAAACTTCTGAGTTTATCAGTAAAATGTAAATCAGATAAAAGCACAAGGAGAAAAAGAATAAGTATTTATTGTAAAATATTTTCAGATGGGCAAGATAGTCTTCCAGCTTTGCAATGCTTTTGTAAAAACAGAACAAAATAATACGTTTTTAAAAACAGTAAGCCAAAACAACTTTGAAAAAGAAAAAAAAAACTAGAGAAACATCACTATCTGATTTTAAGATATTATAATGTCATAGTAATTGAGCCAGCATACCAACTGGTGCAAAGACAGACAAATACTTTGAGGTAACAGTATAAAGAATCCCAAATAGACCCATGTATATATGATATATAGACAACTGATTTTCAACATAGATGCAAAAGCAAGCACCAGTAATCCTAGAGAAAGGATTGTCTTTCTAACACATGGTTCCAGAACAAATGGATTTCCAGAAACAAAAGAGCCAAAAATAAAAAAAATTAAAACTTGTTTTGATCAATGCCTAGTACTAATATAAAAATTAATTCAAAGGAGATCATAGACCTAAATACCATAAAAACCTTTAAAAGAAAAAAATAGGAAGAAATCTCTGTGGCCTTGAATTAAGCAAAGATATCTTATACTCAATGCTAAAATCATGATCCAATTGAAAAATTAGATTTCATTAAAATTAAAAACTTCTTCATAAATCAACATTAAAGACATGAAAAGACATATCACAGGGTGGGAGAAAATATTTGTAAACCATGTATCTGTTAAAGGATTGAAATCCAAAATATCTAAGAAATACTCAAAACTCAAGAAAATCAACATTTTTTTGTTGTTGTTAATGAAAGAAATGTGTGCTGACTCCATTCAAAGACATAAGGATGGCAAATATGCACACAAAAAGATACTTGACATCATGTATCATTAAGAATAGCAAATTAAGGGCTGGGGTTGTGGCTCAGTGGTAGAGGGCTTGCCTAGCACGTGTGAGGCACTGGGTTTGATCCTCAGAACCACGTGTAAATAAATTAAATAAGGTATTGTGTCCATGTATAACTAATTTTTTTTAAAAAAGAATTGCAAAGTAAAATCACAATGAAATACCTCTACACATATTTTCACGGTGGAGGGTTTTTAATCTGCCCATCTTCAGGGTTGATGAGAATGGAGGTAACTAGAACTCTCAAACACTGTTGGTGGGAACATAAAATTCCACAACAATTATGAAAACAGTTTGACCATTTCTTAAAAAGCTAAACACACACATACCATACGATTCATCTATTCCATTCCCAGGCATTTCTGTGAGAGATGTGAAAGGTGATGTCCACACAAAGACTTATACATAACTGTTCACAGCAATGTTATTTGTAATAGCTTAAAAATCTGTAAACAACCCAGTGTTCACCAACAGATGAATGAATAAACAAAGATATAAAAGATAGCCATGCAATAGAATACTACATGGCAATACAAAGGAATGAGCCAAGCAACACCATGGATATCAGGTAGTTATGCTTAGTGAAAGAAGGCAGCCAAAAAAAATACGTAATTTTGATTCCAGTTACATATAGTTCTGGTAAATGCAAACGATTCTACAGTGAATGGCTGCTTAGGGAGGGGTTGAACAAGGAAAGGCAAAAGGGGTGCAGAGTTATGGATGATATGCTGATTATCTTGAAAATGGTGACGGTTGTCAGGGTACATACATATGTCCAAACATCAGAACATGGACTTTAAGACTATTGTGTGTCAGTCATATCTCATCAAAGCTGCTAAAGCTATAACAGAAAGCAGTATAGGATGAAGTTGGAAGTTGCTGATTTGGGGACTGAGCATTATGGGAATTCTAACAGGATTAATGAACAGCACGGCATAGGGACAGTTTCCCAGAAGATGTGAGATCTGGCCCAAACCTGAATGAACAAGAAGACATCTTAGTGCAGATTGGTTCTTCAGTAGATTTTGTGTATGTACCGTATGCAGAGCTGCATGCCGGCTCTTGTCCCAAGGAGCCTGCTCTTTAAGGGAGCAGGCAGAAACACAAATGGAGCCCTTTAAGATAATTTGGAATAAAAGCTGAGAAGGGGTTTACACAAAATGTTCCAGAAGTACAGAGAAAGGTCAGCCTTACCTGGAGGGCTTTACAAAAGACACCATCCAAGGGAAGTCTCAGAGGATGAGAATGAGTTAGTCAGAGGAAGCAAGGCAGGGCCAATGTTCCAAGAGGAGACTTCTTGGAAAAGTTGTGAAGGTGTCCACAGTATTGTGTGCCCTCACATCCATCAGTGTTGACAGATAACAAAGCAATGTGAAGAGTAACACTTAAGCACTCATCCACTCAGTTTGCCAATAAAAAAATTATTAAATGATTTCTATGGACCAGACTCTATGGATTAGGCAATAGGTGAGGCTTCTAATGGAATGACACTTCCACAGTGCATAGGGAATCCTCCTAGAGAGCTCCCTGGAGAGGCTCCAATTGGTCACCTCTGCACTGTGGACCAGATTCTCAAGAACCACCAATGCGTCCTTGGGTGCATAGGCTTGATTCCTGAAGCAAATGGGAGCCACAGAGAGTTTTAAACAGAACAGCATGTCCAGCTTCCTATTTTTAAGAGGGATAGGGACAAAACTTATTAGCTCACTGTTACAAGAATCAAGACTGGAAACAGGGGAGTAACAAACACATCTGAGGACAAAGACATGACGGATCCAATGAGAGGCAGGCTGGCTTGGAGGCAGCCAGGAGGCAGCTGGCTACACTAGTTAGTCTGTGTCTCACCAGAAAGGTGAGGCCTAGAGATGGGCGTGTGCTCAGAGGATCTGAATCCGGGAAGGACTAAAACTGAAGAGACAAAGTCCTTCTCTTGTATCTGTTAGACATGGAGGCACTTACCTGGTTTTGCCTCAGGCACCCCTTGTCCTGGATATATTACCCATTCTCTTTGACTATTCTTGCATGATCATACCCAACATGCTGTAGAGCCCAAGCAGGTGCCAATGTGAGACAGCAGAGCTAACTTTACCAAATCAAGCAATGGCAAATTCAGGAGGTGTTTTACCCCTTCTCCTCAATTTACAACACCACTGCTTCCAAAACATATAGTACCATAGAAACTATTCAAAATCATCTTGAATCCTGGACCTAAAGTTATGAAAATCTAACATTCCTAAACAGCCCTCAATTATCTAGAAAAAAAATCATAGACATTTGTAAATAATGATACTTTATTTGTGCATGAATCTCTCTGGGTATGCAGGAGCATAATATTGTGCAAACTTGAAACCCCAAACATCTAGAATAATGATGATGTCACTTGTCTCAAAGTTCTTAAAATGCCTAGAGTTGTAAACCATCACCTATCCCCCTACCAACCTCAGACCTGAGCTACCAATCAGGACACATATTGTGCCTGTCTCTCCACTGCTGAAGCAGTCCTTGATACATTAATAAGCCAGCCCAGATATCTTGACTGCTAAAATGGACCGAGAAACTTTGTCTGAGAAAAGAAATGATTACAAATCCTCCCCTTGACAACAGGCATTTCAGAGTTTCTCTGTACTTTATCCTCTAATTTCTCTTCTCTGCTGAATGAGCCCCCAAACCTAATCTGCACTGACAGAAACTTAGATCTCAACCAATAAAAGCAGCAGTCATACGTTTAATACTGAAGGTTAGGATGGAACAAAGGACTTCTATTTCACAGAGATGATGTGGAAACTAACAGGAGCCCAAGAAAAAGACAATTATACCACTATCTTCTATTTCCTGTCAAGTACACCTAAGATTTTGGGTAGAAAATGGCTGTTTCAGTTAACAGGGGTGGAGGGGGAACCTCTGAGTTGTTTTCATGGTGTTGGTGGTGGCTCCTCCTCCTCCTGCATCATCACCTCCAATGTTTCTCTTATGTCAGTCAAAACTAACATGGGGCTGTCATCTAATCTATGTGATTCCAGGCACCCTGAGTAAGTTGTATAGCTCCCAAGACCAACCTGAGCACCATGCAAATGTCAATTAGCTTCATTCTCACAGAATTACATTTCTTGAATGTGTGTCCATCTGCTTATTGAGGCTCGTGGTTCTGTACAGTGAAGTAGGAACACCTTATGGGAGACCAACACACTGAGCCACAAACGTCGAGGCTGACTGGTAATGACAGAGCAAGGCTCTGTCAGAGAGTGACTGCCTAAAGTCAAGGAAGTCAAGGCTTCGGCTAATATTTATGGAGCCCTTTCATCCTGTACTCCAGCACTGATGTATGAATAAGAATTTCATCTTCCTCTTCATTTTCCATAAGTGGAGTCTATTTTTAGCTATAATAATGTTTTCTAACTTATCTTGAATATTTTACAAACAGTGTGTCAAGTTTAAATGAGCTAAAGCATGTCATTTTTTTTTTACATTCGTCTGAAGTCTTTAACCAAATATGCACAATTTATTTCTGAGCTCTGAATTTCACAGAAGAGAATGCTTTTGTATGCTAAAATATCAACTTGGAACTGTTTTGACTAAGGAAGGGGAAATTGTTATACTAATTGAACCCAGAAATCATATGTAGCCATTCTTTTCAATGTATGTTGCTTCTAAACCAAGTAATCTCAGGAACGACTTCGCTAGACTTTCAGTTTATAGATGGGTTCCATGGCCACATCAGAAACAGGGTCTGAAAAATTTCTCAAGTCAGTGCGCCTGTGTTTTTCAGAATTACAGCAGGGTCAGACAGCACTACATCCAGGGAGCAAGTATGCTATTTTGTTCAGTGTGGCTAAGAGGAAACACACAGCACTTTCCTTGTGCTCTTATTCAATTACCAAAGTACATGATCTGAGCCCTGTAGTCCTTAAAAGTGAAGATATTATAAATTTCTAACGACTTCTTCAGTCAGACAGTAAAGGAAACGGCCTTTCATTGTTCCTCACTTATAGTTCATGGATACAACCCAGGCAATTTCGGAAGAAAATGAGAAACTAAAGAACTAAACGCCAAATTACAATTTCCATACTTCGATCTCGATGTGCCACTGCTGGATTGAGCTCTTTAATATTCTGCAGCGCCTGTGACAACCACTTCTCCAAGTGTTGGATATGCAATTTCGATCTCTTTTTCTCTGAGTCTTTGTACCTTTTAGTCTAACAACAAAGAGGAACAAAGATCCTAATTATACCCATAATCATTATTATCTGAAGAAGTTCCCAGTAATTAAATTTTAAAGAAAATTTATTTAATGAGCTTTCTACAGTCACATCCAAGCAATACACATTCAAGTAGATAGTGATTAGTATGAAATAGCACTAATTTGAATGACTTGATAAAAGCTCCTACTTCACTACTATGTTTTTAATAATTGTGTAATTACATAGAGAATTATTCCTGTAAATATCGCTTGTTTTATATAGAATGGAGGACATGAAGATGTGTTCTATCTGGAACAAATTTCCAATATTTTGAAGCTGTATCTTCTTGTGTCAGCTAAAAAGTTAATATGTACGTCTTAATTACACAAACACACACAATCTCTTGCATGGAATATACACCTTTCATTTGCATGAGTTGGGAATAAGTGCCTAGCTTAGTAGAAGCAGAGGTGGAGGGAAAATAAATCTTCTCTGAAGGAGTGCATGGTCATTACCAGTGAATGAAAATGAAAAGCATATTTCGGCGAACATCTCCTAATTATCCCATAAGAGAGGCGCGATAATTGGCATAGACTATATCGATGTTGTCGCGTCTATATCATTTCCAGTGATTCATGGAGCTTTAGAAATGTTATCATGTAATATTGTGCATTTGTTCTTTTAATTTCAGGGCAAAATAAAATGCTGATCTTAAGTACAACTGTTGAAAGATGAACTACAGCTCAAAGCAGACCTCATTCTTGTGAATATTTTTGTTTCAAACCATGTGGCTAACATACCAAAAGATATCATGCATACTTAAATAACGATCATGTGACACAATGAGACAAAGGAGACACATACGGGTCAAGGACTCAGACAGTAGATGGTGTGTTTTTAAACAAATCACTGGCTCTCCCTGGGCCTCAGTTTCTGAATCTGTAAAATGAGACTAGAGATGAAGTTTCTCAGGATATTTCCAGCCTTTGACTGCAAATTTTAATACCACTAGTTCTATGATACATCCCGTTCAATTTTATAAATGGAAACAACTTACTGGGCATGTTCCTTTTTTTTCTAAAATAAAAAATAAAAGGGAATCTTTATTACTTTCAAAAGGAAACATTTGAAGGCAAAGCATCTAACGGGGCCTTAGGTACAAAAATATCTACTCAACATTTTATTCCGCACACCAATGACACAATGTGATGTTAACTTTTTACACAGGCTATAGAAAGAAACAATAAAGTTAAAATGGGAAACCAAATAAGATAGATATCACATAAAGGTTTGATATCATGGGAATAAAATTTAAATGGTTATACTTTCCTGACTCCTACCAAACTCTCCTTCTCACCCTTACACAATTTCATCCTTAGGGAAAAGTGGATGGACCGTAAAGAAAAAGGTTTTTAAAAAACTTTCAAAGTAATAGGAACCCAGCTTCTCACTTGCTGATATCTCACCAGTAAGGAGTCATTGGCCATTCTTGGTGCAATCTTTAACCTGCGAGAGGTATTAGGGGTTTCATGCTCTAGGAGATGAACAAAGAGAAGACAGGTACCTATAAAGGCAGCACCTTGGAACTAGATCCTAGAAGGGAAGTTTGGGAGTCCTGCCCACCTGGCCAGCCTCTGTTGAACTGGAGGGGAATCCTTTTTGACCTTGACCTGTCCCGAGTGATTACACATTGCTACAATTCCTCTTCTCAGGATTAACACTGCTCCCTATTGAAGCCAACATGACTCCATGGAAATATTTATATCTCCTGCAGTCTATGGTTTTCCTAAACTAAAAGGCAGCTGAGGAGACAGAGGTGCTATCACCATTGATCCTGAGAAGTCAGATCATCTGGACGGAGGCTGAGTTATTTACATAATTCACTTAGGCTCTCAGGAATCCAGGAACCAGCCAGTCAAGCAGGAAATAACTCCAGGTGAAACTACAAAGAGCACAAATCCACATTTTTTGAACATTTATCTAAGTTCAGAAGAATTCAGGAACCCACCTTAGGCATTGTCAGCTTGTCTCTATGGCTCTGACAAAACCGTAATTTTTGAAAGGAATTTGGCAGCCATCAGAAGACTGTGAAGACAGGCAGGGTCAAGCCAGCCCCTTAAATCAAAGCCGGCAAAGGACCTAGAGATAAGGAGACCATTACCTCATCCCCCTCAACCAGGGTCCCTGAAAAAGGGATCCAGTTAAATGAAGTCTCCAATGTGATGTGACTTTTTTGTGGAAGATTTTCAGAGGGCATGGAAAATAACATCCTCCAAACAGAGCCAGATAAAAGACAATAATAACAATTCAGAAATTATAGATATTGAGAATTCTGTGGAGGATATCTACCACATAGGTTTTTCTGCTTCTTGAAGTTCATTTTCAAAATGATAGTGGAGGAAAGATATTAACTGCTTTCAACTTAAAATCATGTTTACATTGACTCTAAGTTCTGTAATGCCCCATTGAATAATTGTTATTCTAGTCAGTGTTCTAATCTTCATTTTTAAAGTGTTTTGTGAGTTCTTAAAAATGTGGGGGAAAAAGAACGTATCATGCAAAGGGCAATTCATTTGGATGGGGGACTTTTCTTTAATAAAAACGTTATTCGAGGAGGCTAGATGCGATCCGAATTATCTCCAGGTTTTCCTGTTTAATCTCAACGCTCAAGCAAGCAAATTAAAATAGAAGGATCCTGAACATCAGTTTGATAGCGATTCGTTAGTGATGTTGAGGAGACGCCGCTTTTCCTGGCTGATTTTATTTTCTATGCCCATGATGTGTGAGAAAAGTGCCAGCATGGAAAAAAATAAATAAAAGCTGAAGAAAATGGATTTTGATTAGTAAGGAAATGGGACTGATTGTGAATTTCCAGTTCCTCTCATTCTTCTGGCTCTTCTTTCAAATGCCTTTTCTTTCATGTTTGATGTTGCCTGAGCAGTTAATGTACCCTAATTTGTTGGTTCTGCTTTCAAACTCAAGTATTCACTGCCTCTACCTGTACTTCTCTTTCTTTTATTATTGCACAATCTTTTGATGCTGGGAGTTATTTAGATACGCTTTTTTTTTTTTAAATCAAGTCCCCAAGAGTCCCTGAAAAGACGTCTTTCTTCCAGCTCATCAGGATACCTAATAGCACATTCAGCTTCATTCATTTCAATTCCATAAACATTTACTGAGCCACCTACTATGTGCTGAACAGCTGGGTTTCAACAGCAGGGAACCTGGGATCTCAGGGTAGACACAGTCTCTTCTCAAAGCTGCTTGCTGCAGGATGTCCTCACTTCTGACACCTCGTCTCTCTTAATCCCGCCACGCACTTCATATTTTGGACAAATAACAGCTTAGAACACTAGCAACAGACAGTATTTCACAGGGATACTGGCTGAACGCTGCATGGTGATGTACGCCCAATGACCAGCACTGTACCCTGCCACCGTTTCCATATCCAAATCCAGCAACTCAGTCAGTTGGCACTTAATTAGTTAATAAACAGACCGTTTCATTGAGAGCATACATTAGCATCTAACACCGGCTGGCAGACGAGCCTTCTTGATTGATTAAAATATACATTTAAATATATTCCCTTAATTTATATCAGTTGCAAAGTGAGGCAGTTATCTTTATAACTGAGAGCATTAGCGTAAATTATTTAGTATCTTCATTCTAATTTGCACCATATTATAATATCTATCTTGATCTCAGAACTAAATAAATCATCTGTCCCAAATTATAAGCACTCCGTGAGTCCTGAGATTTTATTTTGCTTTCCCATCTTTGCTTCATGATTTTTCTGAAAGAGACTAAAACTCCAAAGAATAACAGTAGATTTCATAAGTGGAGAAAATAAACTTTAAAAACTGCTGTGATCATTTTCCTAAGATTGAGAAGCTTAGAATCTGATCTATGTTCGTTTAAATATTTTGTCATGAATTGAAAATAAATACAAGTCTGAATTCTCTCAAGATAAGGGTTTTAGGTTTTTTTTTTTTTTTTTTTTTTTACTGTTTTTGTTTGTAATCACTATAGAAAATCTTCTATCACCAATCACTCATGAGAGCAGATTATGTAACTGACTTTGCACTGGGATCCTGCATCAGATGGTTTGGAAGGAAACAAGATTCAATTACAGTCATGTTAGAAAGATGGGACAGATGAGAGGTGAGTTAAAAAAAAGAAAGAAGGAAAGAAATATAGTGTTATTTGTACAAATATATGTAAAGAAAATGCTTTCAAAAATAATTTTGATGATACTAAAATGCATGCTAACTATAGAAAATATAGAAAACAATGGAGAAAAAAAATCCTATGATGTCACCATTCAAAAATAACCTTTATTAATATTTTGGTGTTGAGTTCTCTAGACATAGCTGAACATTTTTTCCCTATATTTGGTTATGCTAAGCTTACGATTTTGATGCTTTTTTTCCACTTAGTGTTATATACATAATTCCATAGTTTTTTTCCAATTTTTTACATATTCTAATTAGTTTTACATGACAGTAGAATGAATTTTGGCCCACCATACATAGATGGAGTGTAACTTCTCATTCTTCTGGTTGTACACGATGTAGGATTATACTCATCATGTAACCCTATATACAAATAGGGTCATAATGCCCATTCATCCCATTATTCCTCCTACTTTCATACCCCCCCTCCCTTCACTCCCCTCTGTCTAATCCAAAGTACCTCTCTTCTTCCGGAGCCCTCCAACCCCATTGTGAATTAGCATCCACATATTAGAGAAAATGTTCAGCCTTTGGTTCTTTGGGATTGGCTTATTTCACTTAGCATGATATTTTCCAGTTTCATCCATTTACCATAATTTCATTCTTTTTTAAAGCTGAGTAATATTCTATTGTGTATATATACCACAGTTTCTTCATCCATTCATCTGTTGAAGGACATCTAGATTGGTTCCAGTCAGAATGTCAATTATCAAGAACACACGCAACAATAAATGTTGGCAAAGATGTAGGGGAAAAGGTACACTCATATACTGTTGGTGGGACTGCAAATAGTTCAAATACTATGGAAAGCTGTATGGAGATTCCTCAGAAAAGTTGGAATGGAACCACCATTTGATCCAGCTATCCCACTCCGAGGTTTATACACAAAGGACTTAAAATCAGCACACTACAGTGATGCAGCCACATCAATGTTTAAGTACATGGTTTTATATATTATTCCGGAAGACTTTTACTGGATGAATATTATTTCCTTATGTGGCTAGAACATAACTTAGGTAATCAATTCTCAGAATTGGGCCTTTTTATTGTTCATTATTCAAGAGTATTTAAATCAATGTCTTAATACTTTAGGTAAGTTTTAGGAAATACCTCTGGCAGATTATACTGGTGTTTACCAATGTGCAGATCTCCTCCACAGTGTAGACAGCTGGATGACAGCACTTCCAAACCCCCTCCACCCCGCTTAAGTAGGGTCATGTGATTCATTTGAGCCAATGGGCTGAATAATTCCTTCTCTCTGTTCTAACAACTGATGAGACTGAGTATTCTAAATGTGCTATCTCATGGATGAGTCTAATCTTCCTGGGTCCCTTGAGTGCCTATTGGAGCAGAGCCCCCAGACAATTTGCATGGGGCTTACAGTGGAAGCAAGAGATAAACTCTTATGTGAAATCGCTGACACTGTAGAATTGTTTATTTCAACAATAAAATTTAGACTAACCTTGCCAATACATACATTGAATTAGTACTTTATATCAGGCAATACATTGAAATCAGGTTTCCTTTTGACATCTGACTGTGATAATTTTAGTTGTAGAATCTCAGTTTTCCCCTATTCTCCATTATAATTGATAGCATTTATCGAAAACTTTTTCTGTGGTAGACATTTTCTAAGTGTAATATTCATGCTCACAACTTATATGTTATATCAAGAAGAAATGCATTCCCTCTTTTAACAAATTATTTAGCAAATAACGGCAAAGCACTGTTGGGTGCCACATAGTTCATAAATTTAGAAAATGCACAAATCCTAAACTACATTGGAGCTCAATAAAAAAGAAGAGACATTTACACTATTGACCACAAAAGTGAATAGAGTGTACAAGGTGTCATATGAGAATCGCCTTCTAAATGCAACAGGAACTTGCAAGAGAGGAATCAGACACTCTAGTGGGTTCCATATTAGATGGCCCCAAGGAGGAAGTCGTTCCTTAAATGAGATGTAGAATTCCATTCTCAGACCAGAGAATAGAAATACTAACACTAGTATAAAGGAGAGCAATTAATTATCATGTTTTGTTCAGATTAGGTGAATTAGATTATAACTTTTTGTTTTGGGGTTTTTTAATAAGAATAAAAGAAAGATTAGAAAATGATCTTGGTAGTAGCCCCAAACAATCATAAAAACAAGCCTTTGGAAAATTTATTTTATGCTTTAGTTATGAAGACATTATAGGAAAAAATTTTGAGTTTAAAAGTGTGATCCAAGCTTTAGGATTTATAACCAAAATCTGGCATGTGAATTTGATGATAAAGGGAGAAAACATAGATGGGATTCCTGAATGCACATTGGAATCTGTTAGGAGCATTACAAAGTCCTGCTGTACTAACCCACCACCAGAAATCCTGGTGCAATTGTCTTAGGCTAGCCTGGGCATTGAGATTCTTTAAAGTTCTCCAGGTGATACCTGCATCCAGAGACGACTCTTGCCTATTTAAGAGGTGATGGGAAAATTTAAGCTGTGATAAAAGTAGGTCCTAACCTAAGGGAATAAGGGGAACAGAGGTGGACAGGCAGAGGAGCCTGTGGACCACGATGGATGAAGGAGAGGATGGAGGTAATGATGACTTTAAGATTGTTGGTCCAAGTGTCAGGAGAAAGAGGTCATTGTAACAAAAATGGAACAATCAGAAGCAAGCACTCTGGGAGGAAAAAAGGCAAGTTGTGCTTGGCTAACTTGGTAGGTAGGTAGGCAGGTAAGCAGATGTGCATAGGGAGACAATACACAATGCTTTGCCATGAGGGCTTCACCTTGATGAAATAAGGTACAGCGTCCAGTCCCCCCACCTCTTGAATGGCAAAGAGCTGTCCTTTAGGAACAAAAGGGTTTCATAATGAACCTTTCTGTCTTGTATCCCAGTGGGTTTTACAACTTCTGCAATGATTCGTGGACCTCAGAGGCTTTGCACAGTAGTACAAGAAGACAGGCTAAGGGCATGTGTGCATTTTTTTTGTTTTTTGACAAAGTGGAGCATAAACAGAAGAACATGGCAGAGGAAAGATGTTTGTCTCCTCTCCTCTGGTAGCCAGGAAGGAGAGAGAGGGGGAAGGAGCAGGGAAGAGAGAGAAAGAAGGGGAGGAGGAGGAGGAGGAGGAGGAGGAGGAGGAGGAGGAGGAGGAGGAAGAGGAATTGACCTTTTCAGATTTGGCTGCCAGGGAATCTGCCAATTTCCCCGGCAGATTAATTGCAGGAGGGAATGTGATTGGAGTATGTGATCAGAAGAGGGGTACCCTCAAACCCACCTATGCCCACACACCTTCTGGAAAGCTTTTATGGATTCTTCAAACTAAAGACTTATTTAGATAAAGGATTGACAAACTATAAAAGATGGGCTAGGTCTGATTAGCATTCTGTTTTGGTAAATAAAGTTTTATTGGAATTCAGCTGTGTTTATTTGCTTGTGTATGACTGCATTTGCATTATAATGGCACCTCTGAGCAGTGGCGACAGACCATATGATGCTGGAAGCCTGAAATATTCACTCTCTGGCCTTTTACAGGAAAGTTTGTTGACCCTTATTCTAGATATTATAAAATCACAGTAAATGTTCACATCTAAAACACAGAGAGAAAAAGAGAAAGCGAACTTTAGGTTGAGGTGGTGAGGCTAAAATGGACCAGTTAGCTGGGGAACATTTAGAAAGGTGAAGAGAATGAAAATTGGCAAAAAAAAAAAAAAAAAAAAGCATGCTATCATTGTATCTAATACAAAAAACAAGGAGTCTCTGGAATCAGAAAGAAGGCCCATAGTGCACTTGACAGCCAAGAGAATTATATATGAAGGAAATTGGCCACGCGCCATGCTTTAGTCAAGCAGAGTGAGCCATTAGAAACACATGCTATCATCCAAACCAATATAAGGGTAAATTGCTCCCAATCCCATAGGAATTTCCCCTGAAAGTCTGAAACTAGCAGTTGGCAGTGAATGAGCTCCTAAAGTAGGTTTTAATAATGGTGGGTGTCTTCACTAATGCAACTAATCGATTCAGATATGAAACACAAGCGCAGTAATGTAATCTAAGTGGTATTTAGTTTTCTAATGTGGCTCTGATTTCTCAGAAGAGAAAAGTATGTATATGATGGTGACCTCTACTAATTTTTCTTCTGCTTTTTTTTCAGTAAAATTTATATTTGGTCACTCTTTCAATGCTTTAAGTTGCCACATAAACGCATTAAAGTACAACATCAGCAATAACAAAAGCAGTGAACACTAACAGTCCACTTATTCAAACTGATGAGCTAGGGTTAAGATTAATTTCAGAGATATTAGATGCCTTGCACATATATGCAGTGTATTAGCCAAGTTTTTGTTGCTGTGACAAAGTACTTGAGAAAGTAAACTTTAAAGAGGAAAGATTTATTTTGGCTCATGGTTTTTATAGGTTTCAGTCCATGGTTACTTAGCTCCAATGTTTCTGGGCCAATGGTGAGACAGAACATCATGGCAGAGAGGCATGGTGAAGGAAAGCTATTTTTCCCCTGGCAGCCAGGAAGGAGAGGGGGCAGGGCACACACAAGGAAGAGTCTAGAGACAAGATAGAGTCTTCCGGGGTGTATCCTCAGTCACCTATTTCCTCCAACTAGGTCCCACCTCCTAAAGTCTCTACCACCTTCCAACAGTGCATTCAACTATGAGCCCAGGAGTGGATTAATTCATTGGTAAGATCACAGCCCTCAAGATCCAATCTCTTCCCCAAAACCCCACCTGTGAACATTGCTGAATTGGGGATGAAGCCTTCAACACAGGAGCCTTTAGGGTAAATTCCAGATTCAGTAAACCCAATCAGATCAAGTTTATCTTAAAAATGAGTCCTAGGAAACAATCCTTTCATAATGAAAGGTCTAGTTAAATTTCCCCTTCAATAATAGTGTTACCAGCATTTATTAGTGGCCTACCATGTATCAGGTATTGGGCATATGTGAGTGCAAGACGGCATTTTGAATCTTATCTTTGCAGATGTGATCCTGCTGTTAATGTGTACTAACTAGAAGAAATTTCTGACAAGGAAATTTCCAATTCAAATCCCATCTGAATTATGAAAAATTCAAAATTGAGAATATCTAAATTCATTGTTTTTCTCTCTAGTCTCAGCCTAAGTTTGAGCAGCCTAAGTTTCTACTTTGGATATTCAAAATGTAGTCCAATTAACATGAAATATCTAATATAAAGATAGCTAGCTCCTTGGACTTCACTGTACTCTGACCTTGATTCTGAATTTATGAAGTAAAATCTTATGTATTAAGCATTCGATACTTTGGTCCAGACCCAATCAGGAGACAAAAACTATATAATAATTTGAATAATAACAAGGCAAAATAGGAAGAATAATTAAAACAATGTTAGACTAACTCTTACAAACTGGTTAATAAGAGTTAAAGAAAACAAGAAAGATCTAAGGAATAACAGATGTCAGGAACAGCAACTATACCTGGAGAGCACAGGGGAAGATTGTTGTTCAGAGACCTACACCTTGCTGACAGCACTCCCCTCTGAAGCCATCAGAGGAGGCACCAAGAAAGTTGGTGGCTCCTAGGGGTCATGTTAAGCAGCAAGAACTGGTATCTGGAACAGCCTCCTTCTATAGGAATCAGGGACTGGAGAAATTGTACCTCGGTGATTAAGGCACACAAGAACAGAAGAGAGAAACCCTTTTTCTTCCAGTGTCCCTTGAATACTGCCAGATGTGACAGTACTTAACACTATGCCAACTGATAGAAGAGAAATGTTGACAGAATTCACACACATAATTACAGAGCAGCAGGCAGATAAGGACATGAGCCACCAGTACACTTGGCTTTCGTGAGCAGGTCTTGAACATGCGGTAGATCTCCATCATTGCTCAAGGGAGAGTCTCACAATTGTCTATTTCCCCATATAATGCCACAGATATCCCAGGATTATAGTAATCATTCATTCAATAGACATCTATTGAGTGCCTTGTTGAGCATAGTTTGTTTTCATAAATTAGGAGCAAATGATAAAAGTGTATAATGTGGCCCATGAAAGACTGTATGGTTTGATAGGAGAGATAAATGGGTAAGCAATCAGATACAAGGAGCTGAGCACTGTCAGCAGTGTGCACAATGTCCGTCAGCCATACAGGAGAGGCTAAGTTGACCACACCGGAGAGGAGAAGGCCGAGAAGGGGCGAGGTCCTGCAGAGAAGGTGACCTCTTATTTGAAACTTGGAAGATGACTGGGCGTTTTTCAGGAAGATAGAAATGAAAAGTCCTTTTTTTCTCAGGGTGCAGTCCAAACAAAAGCTCAAGGTCATAAGGATCAGGGGTCACTGGCTCACTGGCGGAAGGGCCCAAAGCTCCCTGAGGCTGGAGCCTGCCAAGAGAGTTAGGTTTTGATGGAAAACCTAAGACTTGAGTTCAGAGAGTTTCTTTCTCCACTTCCTGCAACATTTTTTTTTTTTTTAAGAAATAGACTGTTTTCATTTGTTATCCTGGGGAGTTGAAGATGATAAGATGAAACAGTTGGATCTGTATTTGCTTAGAAGAATCAGACTGAATGCAAAAGAGAACAAACACTATTTAAAAAGAAGTGACTTGCTCGCTCTCGCTCTCTCTCTTTTAAATTCAAATGTGGCTCTGGAGTACAACCAACATAATATATTGGATGATCAGAACATCTGAGCCACATCGCTGATGAGCTTGCTTTTCACCCAAAGCAAAGGGAAAAAATTACTGATGAATTAAATAAATGACTCATTGAAAATGACTGAGCATGTAACGTTTTGGTAAATGTGGCATGGCGGCTGCGCTGAGCCATATTTCAACTTTGAACCACAGTGGAAGGCAATACAATTCCCTGGTTTTCAACAAATAAAGGCTTAACATGATGTTATGAAGGCTTGAGAAGCTGCCTGGGCAGCAGGCGAGGGAAATCTCCAAAGATTGATTTCCATTGTTGGGGAAGGTTCTATTTTCTTCCTTCCTCAGCTGCAGGGAAAATGTGTGCCCTGAATAGAGAGAGAGTGGCAGGAGGTTCTTGCATCTAGAACCCTTGCTGGACTTGGAAGTCTTGTCCCAAAGCAAATTCTTTTCTAACTCAGGTAGGTGTTTGGCTCTAACGTTCTGCAAGGTTCTAAGGATACAGGCTGGTGAGGGTTCAAGGTTATATACTATATATATAAATGTCTGGGTCTAGCAGTTATTTATATGGTACAGTTTGAAAAATTACTCCTTCCTCGCAAATAAGTCCCCAACTGCCTTAAAGTGCTACTCTATTTCCTGGCATTCTGCCATGTCACATCTTTCTGTGTGGATTTTATAAATACTGATTGATTGAGTTAAGCTATTGCCATCTTCAGAAATTCCCTGAAAAAACATAACAAAATGATAAATATACTTTAAAAAAATTATATATGACAGCGGAATGCATTACTATTCTTACTACACATATAGAGCACAATTTTTCATATCTCTGGTTGTATACAAAGTATATTCACACCAATTCGTGTCTTCATACCTGTACTTTGGATAATAATGATCCTCACATTCCACCATCATTAATAACCCCATACCCCCTTCCCTTCCCCTCCCACCCCTCTGCCATATCTAGAGTTCATCTATTCCTTCCATGCTCCCTCTCCCTACCCCACTATGAATGAGCCTCCTTATATCAAAGAAAACATTTGGCATTTTTGGGGGGGGATTAGCTAACTTCACTTAGCATCATCTTCTCTAACTCCATTTTTTTATCCAATCATCTATTGAAGGGCATCTAGGTTGTTTCCACAATTTAGCTATTGTGAATTGTGATAAATATATTTCTAAGATAGACAGTAAAAATTAACACTTATCAGGCACTTGCTAATTCAGCCCACATCTATATTATTAAAAATAAAATACTTTATTTAATCATAAAGTGAGTTCTTCTAGTAATCCCATTTTTCAGATGAGAATACTAACACAGAAAGACACTATTTATCTAAGATTATACATCCGATAGATGTCAAAGCTGATATTGACAGCAGCCAGGTTTCACTAGTCTAAGATCTTACGTTAGTTCATCACTTTGCCACTGAGACTCTAATTAGGATTATATTGTCAAAAAGTCTTTTTGACTGCTTCCATGAGCCAAGAACTCTCTAAGCATTTTATATACATTTTTTGGTGTTCTCTTCAAATAAATTAGGTGCTCTTTCTAAGAGAGCTAACAATCCTCAGTATTTTATGAAAGAGGAAACTGAGGTACAGAGTTGAAAAAAATGCTCCCACGAAAATTCAGTTATTAAGGACTAAAGCCAGAAATAAGAGCTAAGTTGGCCTGATTCTCAACCCCACAGCTCAAGTAGATTTCTCAAGTCTCCCAGCTACTACTCATTCATTCCAATGCATCAGATGTGTTTTTGCTATATGCATTCTTATTTCTGCAAATTTTAGTGTAATTTCCAGATTTAGAAGTGGTGGAGTAGTTGGAGGAGGGCTGCTAAAGAATTTTCTTGAAGTTGTATTTGCATAACAAGCCCATTGTGTTTGGTGGGACTGATGGTAATGATGGGAGAGGAGTGAAAATCACCACTGAAGCGAGCTCTTGGCGCTGCGTCCAAAACGTTTTCAGAATGCCTTCTTCGTCTGTCTCCTTATCCTTTTTTTTTTTTCTAGCTGAGAGCCGCTTCCCACTTCTTCCATGAGTGATTTTGACCTCTCTACTTCAGGATACTTATTCCTAAGCACTCACAACCTTTACTGGTAAATCCAATGGGAAAACTATGATACATATGAAAAAGAGGAAAAAAGAAAAATAACTGTGAAAGCATCTACTGAGAACAGAAGGGAATGCTCTCTTGTATAGGCCTGAATCTCATGGGTTCTAAAATATCCACTTACTTTTTCAAGGTAACGTCTCTGAAATCGGGATGCTTCCCACAGTCAACTGTGTTTGACGGTCACTATTGCCAACCCTGCAGTCATGACATGACCATCATCATTCATTGATCATTCTTGGGGGAATGTCAGTAATTTTTTTTTAAAGATACCTAGGTTGAGAGAGAGAGAGAGAGAGAGAGAGAGAGAGAGAGAGAGAGAGAATGAGAATTTTAATATTTATTTTAGTTTTCGGCAGACACAACATCTTTGTTGTATGTGGTGCTGAGGATCGAACCCGGGCTGCACGCATGCCAGGCGAGCGCACTACCACTTGAGCCACATCCCCAGCCCGAATGTCAGTAATTTTAATCCCTTGACATTCAACACAGTCAACAAAACGTGGATGGAGCATTTTGAAGAAGGAATGAAAATTCCGGTTGGTGATTAAAAACTTTCTATAGACACTGCAATATCAAAACTTGCACCATGAGAACATCAGAGAAAAAAAAAATCGTACACATAAGAGTAGAACGTTCTTCCAGGAAATGATGCATCCCTATTGTCTTGCAGGCACAGAGGGTGATGCTGTGGGTAAAGAACAGACTTCAAGAACCCGCAGCCAAAAAGTGACTATGAGTGGTTTAACATGAAGTCTAATAGCACTTATTCCATTTGTTTTTCTTGTATCCTCCTTTTTCTGTGTGCCCAAGGGTCTTACTTAATTTAAAAATGAAAATCAATGTCTAAATAAGTCTAAAAAATCTCTTTGAATAAATAATATATTCCAAGAGGTGAGGCTGTGTTTATGGATTGACAGCATTTTTTTTAATTTGTTCTAACTAGTTATACATGACAATAGAATGGATTTTGACACATTGTACATAAATGGAACACAACTTTTCATTCTTCTGGCTGTATGTGGTGCAATCACACCAACAGTATACACGTATATAGAATGTCTGTCTCATTCTACCATCCTTCCCATCCTCATGGCCTTACTACTCCCCTCACTCTTCTCTGCACAATCCAAAATTCCTTCATTCTTCCCTTACCCACACCCCAACCCCATGGGTCAGTATCCACCTATAAGAGAAAACATTGGGCCTTTGGGTTTTGGGGGATTGGCTTATTTCACTTAGCATAATATTCTCTATTTCCATCCACTTAGCTGCAAATGTCATAATTTCTTTCTTCTTTAAGGCTTAGTAATATTCCATTGTGTATATATACCACATTTTCTTTATCCATTCATCTGTTGAAGGGCATCTAGATTGGTTACCTAACTTAGCTCTTGTAAATTAAGCTGCTATAAACATTGACGTGGCTGCATCACTGTAGTGTGCTGATTTTAAGTCGTTTGGGTGTAAACCAAGGTGTGGGATAACTGGGTCAAATGGTGGTTCCATTCCAAGTTTTCTGAGGACTCTCCATACTGCTTTCCATAATGGTTGCACCAATTTGCAGTCCTACCCACGACGTAAGAATGTGCCGTTTCCCCCACATCCTCTCCAACACTTGCTATTGCTAGTATTCTTTTTTTTTTTAATTTTTTATTGTTGGTTGTTCAAAACATTACAAATTTCTTGACATATCATATTCCACACTTTGATTCAAGTGGGTTATGAACTCTTTTTTTAAAGAGAGAGAGAGAAGAGAGAGAGAGAGAGAGAGAGAGAGAGAGAGTGCTGAGAGCCACGGCCGAGTCTGTATGGCCCCTGGCATTTTGCCAACAGTATTGATTGACAGGCGAGGCATTACTATCCGCCTCTGCCGCAACTTTTGAGTTCTCGAACTATTTTGGAGTTCTCGTGGGGATTTCCGGGGATTCCCCGAGAGTTCCCATTGGTTGGGGAAGTGCAGGAGGAGGGATTTCTGAGAGAGATATTTCCGGCTGGGGGTTTTCTGGAGAAGCCTCGTGGCGTTCGGGAGGATTCCCCGGGAGCTGTGTGAAGTGTTTTCCTGCAGTTTAAAAATAAAGTTTGTTCCTGCTTCAGTGGCTCGTGATTTGTGCCCAGCCAGACTGCGGCAAGAGAGAGAATTTTTTAATATTTATTTTTCAGTTTTCATCTTTTAATTTTATTTTTATATGGTGCTGAGGATCGAACCCAGTGCCCTGTGCATGCCAGGCGAGCGCGTTACTGCTTGAGCCACATCCCCAGCCCTGCTAGTATTCTTGATAACTGCCATTCTGACTAGAATGAGATGAAATCTTAGAGTAGTTTTTATTTGCATTTCTCTAATTGCTAGAGATGATGAAGGTTTTTCCATGTTTGTTTATCAATCATATTTCTTCCTTTGTGAAGTGTCTGTTCAGTTCCTTAGCCCATTTATTGATTGGGTTATTTATTTTTTTTGGTGTTCAAATTTTGAGTTCTTTATATTTCCTGGAGATTAGTGCTCTATTAGATGTGCATATAGTAAAGATTTTCTCCCATTCTATAGGCTTTCTCTTCACGTTATTGATTGTTTCCTTTGCTGAGAAAAAGATTTTTAGTTTGAATCCATGTATCGATTCTTAATTTCACTTCTTGTGCTTTAGGAGTCTTCTTAAGGAAGCCAGGTCCTAAGCTGAGATGATGAAGATTTGGGCCTACGGTTTCTTCTATTAGGCTCAGAGTCTCTGTTCTAGTGCCTAAGTCTTTGATCTACTTTGAGTTGATTTTTGGGCAGAGTGAGAGGTAGAGGTTTAATTTCATTTTGCTACATATGGATTTCCAGTTTTGCATCCCCATTTGTTGAATAAACTATCTTTTCTCCAATGTATATTTGTGGTGCCTTTGTCTAGTATGAGATAACTATTTATGTGGGGTTTTCTCTATGAATTGACAGCATTTTTAAAAAGTTAGGTATAAAATAACCATCCTACTTACAATTAGTGACATCTTCAATTAGGGGCATCTCTTAGTTCAGGTTGCTATAACTGATTACCATAGACTGGGTAGCTTAAGCGACAAGCATTTCTCTCTCCTAGGTCTAGAGTTCAGAAGTCTAAGATCAAGGTGCCAGCAGATCTGGAATCTAGTGATAGCTTTTCCCCAGTTTGCAGATAGCCATCTTCTCACTGTGTGCTCACAGGACAGAGAGCAGAGGGAGGACAAACTCTGTGTCCCTTCTCACAAGGAAATTGACCCATCACAAGGACTCCACCCACATGATGTAATCATGTCCGCAAAACCCCACCTCCTAATACTATCACATTGGGAATTAGAAAGTCAATATATGAATTGGAGGGGGAAGACATACATGCCCCCCAAATTAAAGGAAAATACAATACACCTCATTTAATTCTCATGACAACCCTAGGAAATAGGTTTCATTGTCCTCCGATTACAGAAGCAGCAGAGATTGCCCAGCCGAAAAGAACTGGAGTTAGTTGAAGTTGTGCATAGATCATGTCAGACCCACACCCTGGCCTCTCTGCTATGGTACCCTAGATGGCCTCGACAGGGCTTGGGGTCTGCTGGTTACCAGTTTTGCCATCATTTCATTGCCTGGGTTTCAGTTTTCACCTCCGTAAGAGAAGATGAGAACACCCACAACACAGAATTGTCAGCAGGCCTAAGCGGGGCCCAGCTTCCCAACCCTTCAGACCTATAACTACGGGAGACTGTCCTTGTTGGGAGCCAGCATCTGCCACACGAGAGCTCTTGAAATGCCTGCCTTTTGTTAGAGCACCATCCGACATGCTGTCACCAACGTCCAACAACTAGATGCTCAGTATTTTGAGGGCAGGGATTTGATGTTGGAACCATTTTGTATTTTTTATAGCATCCTGTACACATCAACGACGTTGAATGTGTATTGGTCTAAATGAATAAAAGAGCCATTGAAAAGTTGTGAAGAATCCAGTGTGACCCATGTTATTCCCTGTGAACCTGTTGGAACAGAGGGTGGGCGGTCCAGCAACAGCCTGTGTTGGTAACTATTTGGAATCAGAAAGCGGGATACTTTTTAACAAAACTGCACTGGACCACATTCTCTCCCACGATGAGATTCATGACATTTTAAGTAGCAGGAGAAAAAAAGAATCTTGAGGGAGGAAATAATAGAAGAGGAGATGGAATAGAGAGTTGGAAACACTGATTTTCGTAAAGAACGCACAGTTAGGAGAGAATTCCACGTGCTACGTGATCCATGCGTCTTTGTTGTGTACTAAGCCATCTGAGACCTTGCAGAAAGGAGCTTTTGTCCTTAGGAAGCAATTTTCAGTCAAGTTCCAAAATGATGTCAAATAATTATCTTTTTAAATACATGTTTACGTACAGTAATTAACTCGAGATTCGGCATTTCTAATCCCCAGTGCCTAAGAAATCCCCCAGTAGTAAGTTAGTTATTTAGGGAAGGGCGTTCATTCTGGGCCTGTAAATTTTACTTAAAATTGAGCTGTCTTCCTGCTGTTTGTTTAACAGTCCCTGTGTTCTTTGCAGGAAAGTAACACGCCTCCCTAAATGCACCTAACTCACTCCCAGAGAATGAGTTGGACACAGGGGCCTGGATGTGTAGTACCATGAAAAACATTGTATACACGAACACATGCCTACAGTGAGGGATTTCTTTTAGAGCCAAGATGTATGTGGCTTTGCCTTCTGGAGCTCCTCAGCCCAGCTGAGCACCCTACCATAGGAAGCGCTCGGGGAGCTCCTGTGGAGGGATACTGAACAGAGAGACTCCACAACTGTTCCTAATTGCAGAGTACTGAAAGGTAAGTTAGCAAATACAGGGGTGGAGATGAGATTTGTTTCATAATTCTGATATATTGCAAGAGCAGGGCCACACAATTAAAAAAGGAACTGGAATTGGTGGGAGGCTCCCAAGTCCTGGAGTCTCAGATTCTTCCCATAGTCACTTGCCCTTAGTTTCCAAATTGCCTCCCATTCCTTTGAGTAAGTTCCTTTTCCCAAGTAAAACTCATAGAAGGTAAAGTTTTATCATATAGTCCTCACTTTTTGACCCAATGCTCTTTGAGACGAGTCCATAATTGAGATACATTTTTTAACATTAAAATTTTAAAAGCGGAGTGGGATAAGGAGACCTGCTAACAAGACTTGACCCAGATGGGGAAGCATCCCACCCTGGAAAGCACCAGGGGCGCCCAGAAGCTTAGGGGGTGCAATCATGGGGAGAAAATGTTACAACACAGAAAATTCTTTTTTCTTGAGAATTTGTAGGAGCCTCAGAGGTTTCATATTCCTTCAAAATAACAATATACCCTTGCAACGACTGACTGTGACATCTTAATCTGACAGTTTTGCAGCGTGAGGCAGTGCCAGTCCATAGCTCATGTGAGTAGAAGGGTCAGCCATCGACAGCACGTAAAGCCGCACACAGCCCAGCCTACCTTCCTGGATGGTGCAGTACTTGCAAAACCAATTACGGCAGGCTGCGCCACATTACAGAATTCAAAAGCAATAACCAATTGTTATAAAAAGAAAATCGAGCCACATGCTTGTATTTCCCTCCCCCACTTTCCATTAAATCATAACAGAGTATCTTTGGCCTAATGTCCCCTGTGAGACGGGTTGGGGTGATTTGTGCAGAAATTCTCACTTGACAAGCAGCTGTGAAAGCAAGTTTGCCGGGTTGACAGGCAGAGCAGCACACCATCCACCCAATAACTCAGGAACAAAAAGCAAATCAATAGACATAATATTGCAAAACACTGCAGCAGGATAAACACAGCTCTCACATCTATTTGATTTTTCTCCCTCATCTGTCAACACAATTGAGAAGTCGCGCTTGCTAATTGTCTTCAATTGGCAGACTCCGCGACTTTGACTGGAGTTGCGACACTTGGATGTCACAGTCTTTGCCGCTCGTGGTCGCCAGGCTGGCAGCCTTGGAAGCGGCCTCCATTTTGGGCGGGCTTCGTTCATCTGCACGGCTTCTCTCTGTCTGGATGAGGCACACTCTCCATTATGCAGTTCTTCTCATCATTAGCACCGACTGAAGAATCCGTGCCATGTTCTCTGTATCCAAAATATTTGAGGGAGGCAAAGAATCCCAGGAAGTCAATGAAAATGCGCTTCTATTGCCAGCTAGCATTTGCAACTGCCAGACTTCCTTGCATTCAAATTAGATTACCCAGCAGAGAAAGGACAGAGAGGGACTGATTTCAAACTAAGCTTTCTTTTGTGACGAAATGGCTACATTTAAAAAGCGCACTTGATTCACTTCCTAAGAGGTCAAGCACCACCGGCTCCTTTGTTCACCGCCCTGCAAGATCATAATGTCATCAACTAAACTTTAATCCCTCCAAAGACTCGAACAGTGAGCCCCTTCTCCTCCATGCACGGAGCACAGTACTTGGCTAACAGTCTGGAGCTGACAAATACTGACCATAATGACCAAGGGGTTCGACAAGTACAGAGAACAAAGGAATATTGGCCCAGGAGCTCACAGACCAGCACCCCGCTAGGAGAAGAGCAGGACCATTGCATCCTGATCTCTCTAGCATCCTGGAGAGTGTCTGGGCATTGTACAAATTCATCCTGTCAGTTTGGCAATGGTTGTCCGAGCTGTCTCTGCAAGGTCCTAGGAAGCAGCTCTCCAAGAACTTGACAAAGAATTCAGGTATGAAAGACCTGTCCATAAGCCACAAGTGGACAGTTCTGGCATCTTTGGTAATTAGGCTGGCTGAACTCCCCCCCATTCTACCCTTCAAAGACCTTCTTGCTAAGTGCCAAGAGTAGTGCTGGGGACTTTCCCTGTTCATGCATGCACCTCCTGCAGTCACAGAGCAAAAACTGAATTTCTTCCATTTTGCACATTGACACTCTGAAATAAGCTGTTGCCTCTGGCCACCCAGATATTTTTGCCTCAGCAACTCAGTCTTCCTCTTTCTTTTTACATTTTTATCTACACACACACACACACACACACACACAAGTGCACACACATTACCTCTTTATTGTGGACAGTTTCTAATACATCAACTGTACTCCATAATAAACATCCCTGTACTCAAACCTGCTTCCACTGATCTCAAGTCATGGCTAACTTATTTCACTCATGTTCCCTTTCTTACAGGGATAGCATCATGAAGTAATTTCCATCTCTCATGTCATATCATATCACTGGCAAATATTTCAGTATACATCCCAAGGAGGGAACTAAGAGTCACCTATAAGAAATCTCTGAGCTCTCCAGCATGGTTTGGGGCTGGCTCCCTGTTTGTGCTTCCACAATACTTTGCTTCCTGCCTACCAGAACAAATCGGTTGTCTGGCTGATTCCACATTGTCTCCCTCCCCGGGTAGTAAAAACCACCAAAGTCTGAGCACCCAGCCTAACAGGTAGGTAACAGCACACCTGCACCCACCACAGGCTGCCTTCCCAGCCCAGGAGAAAGTGAATTAACCCCTCTGTTTTTCCTCTTCAAGTCATCAGGAGAGTGTGAAGAAAAAAATTACAGTGGGGTTTACAGATTCTTGAGCTCTTAAGGATTTTTAGAGGTTTTAAACTAGCCACTGTTTTAGTGCCTGGCCTCAAAGGCTGTGGGAATCGCCGGCCTCATTTATTTCCCAGCATCCTGCAGAGCACCTCATGTTTTCACACTTCTGATCCAGGCCCGGAATTTTCCTGCCAGAAAACACAGCTTTGGGTTATAAAATCACAGCCACTGAAGCAAACCGCTGCCCATTCCCATCTACATTCTCAGCTGCAAAAATCATTGTCGTTTTTAGACAGTGTTTATACATTTCATCGGTACATAGCCACCCTCTGCTTTCATTTTTGATGGTAAAATAATAGAGAGGAGGAAAAATGGCTTTTATGAGTGTTCAAAGTTTTCCATTGCAAATCTGATCCCTAATTGTAATTTTCCTGGTTGTAATTCTCCTTAAGTTTTAATACATGTCAAATGACTTGGCTATAAAATCACACTGTGTAGAACAATTTTGGTACTCCATGTTAAAATAACCATTTTGCAGAATAATCAGGAGAGCTCACTGTGGCTTTTATCTTCCGATTTTTAATCCTGTCAATTCATGGAATAGATGAGATTGTCTTCAGACATGAGATGCCTAAAAAAGGAAAGAGAAATATTTTTATTTTTAAAATTTGCAGATTAAAGAGGGCTGTACACAAGACAATTATATAGAACACCATGTCAGAGGATGAAAGCAATGTGGTTTGTGAGAACCAGGTCCTAGTGGTCAATGTGCCACCAAGTAGCCCCCTGACCTTGGACCTGACACACAAGTTGCCTTGGTCTAGGGTCTCCAGATAAAGTAAAAGATGCCCAGCTCAATTTGAATTTAAGATAAACAATGACTACTTTCTCGGGATAAAAATGTTCCAAATATGAGATGGATTAAGTCTATCCTAAAAAAATCTCTTCATTGTTTACCAAAATTCAAGCTAAACTTAATGTTGTATATTTTCATTTACGAAATTTTGCAAACCTACCTGAGTGTTTTTATCTTCAGAGGTCCACAGTCCCATTCTTAATTGTTCCTTTGATAGTCCTACATCAATTTATAATAAGTATTTTTGCTAATCTGAATTTAAATAATCTTTAAACTATTAATTTTTAAGTTGTTAAAAATTTTAACTTGTTAAAAATGCTATTCCTATTTTCTCATTATTTTTACAAATGTGGTCTGAGTGTTTCATATTCTCTATGAATATATAGTAATATCTGGATTAAAAAAATTTACAGAATATTGGAATTTATGTATTTCCAAACTAATGTTTCCAAATTATTTCAAAGTTGTAGAATAATAACAACAAACTAAACCCTAAATGCTTTTCCTTTAATAATCATTTTCCTTTAAATAAACATATCCTTTCAAGAGTATGGTATCCATCTCCCTTATTCCCAAGAACAGAAAGGAAATTCAAGGCCAGTGATTATTGGTAAATATCAAGGCTAATACGAGAACTTATATTCATAGCCAGAGTCCAGAAAAAAACAGTTTAATAAATAATAACTGTTCTTTATTTGCTACTTAACCCAAAGAGCTAATTACTCCTTGTTTATTAAACCAGTTATACCTGAAAAAAGGTCAGTTGATCTTGAAAAATGCAAAAAAAGTATTGACTTTTAATGTTTGACTATCATGGACATTATATTTCACTCTGGGTAGCCTGCATTAGTGACATTTGTAGTCAAGTATACATGTGCTTATATCTGATGTTCTAAAAATTTAAAAAAATGAATAAAAATATTTCCCAGACACTTGATTTATGAATATACCTAACAGGTGTATTCTTTATGGTTCTGTGTTAGTTAAAATTTATGCCTTACCGAAAAGAAAAGAATTATACCTTAATGTTTGAGCAACTAATGGATTTTAGAACAGGTCTTTTTATTTGAAACCTATATTTCTCACAAAGCTAATGGAAACCACATGTGATTGCTCTAATTCTAATAAAAAATAAAATATGGTTTTTATTTGTTCAGTGTTATTGGAGAGAATGTTATTGAGATATCCTTGATCTTGTATTCTAAAGATTCAAAATGGAAATCTGAGCCACATCAGGACAGGTGGCAACTAGCAGAGTCTTCCCTGAATTCTTAGTTTTAATGATATTTTTAAATTCCGTTGGTACCCCAGGCAGGGAAGGATAAAAAAACAAGCACAGTACTGATGGTGTATGAGTTAATGGGAGGATAACTGATAAAATTAAACCTTTGCAACCTGCTGAGCTACCCAAACTTGCTAAGCTACTAGAACATTAATGAGTAAGAGATCTTAATTAAATTGTTTGTAATTAACTCTCCCAAGAGTAAAAAGTGTAAAAGTAGCGCAAACTACAATACCTGTGGCACTCACATGCAATGAAAAAAGTAATTTTGACACAAGTGGTATGCAAGGATACATATAAAATATGTACAAATATACATACATATGTATATACATACACACATATATATTAATGTTTTATAAACTCTAGTAACTTCTTTTCTCTTGAAATTTCTCCAAGCTACATTTTTAGAGTGTACATATCAATATGTTATTTAATGTAAATGATACGTTCTGTCTTATCAGTGACAATGCTTAACCCCCCACATGAACTAGGGATTTCCAATTAAAGTTATAGCACTATCCAAATTTAATGAGACTTACATCGTCGGAAGGGACCAATGGCAGTGATGCTTACCTATGTATCAAAGTGATCTCTGGCTTTTCCCATGGATCAATGCAGCCATCTGATGGCAGTTGTGCAGTTGTTCGACTCTACGGGCAGCCTGGTGTGACAGTGTGTCAGGTGGGCCATAACCCACTGAGCCAACCAAACTCATACCGTGATTCATGAATGGCTGATTCAGTAGTTCAGGCACTGCACGAGGTGCTAGATGTAAAAGTGCAGAGGACATAACCCTCGTCTTAAGCACCATGTTGTCTAGTGGAATTATGGGATGGAGAGAAAGAGTTTTAACCCACTGATTTCAATTTTTTTAAAGCTTATTTTCATTTCCATCTTTCTTACATGTTCTTTTTGATACTACCTGTGCTTACTACATGAAAACTTATAAATTAAAATAAGTTATGGTGTACACACAGGCTTGTTGTGAACTATGTGTCCAGTGAAAATCTTAATATTATGTAGGTGTGGCCCTACCCACCTATGCCTTCTCTGACCTTGACAGTAGGGTGGATCAGTGGCCTTAAAACTTGTGTGAGTCTGATAATGCATTAAGAAACAGAATGTGGAACAGGGAAGACTTAGTTAAACAGGTTCCTCTCTCCAAGCTCTATCACCTTTGATAACTAACATAAAATCCAAATGGCCACCATCTCCCACATTTGGTGGATCCTTTCCTGTCATCAAGGGTACTGAACTTGTCCTTACACATATGTGAGGCCTACGTGCAACCCTGAGAAGTCATATCTGCTCCATTTATGCCATGGTTACTTCTGATCTCAGAGTTGTCTTTCACATTGCCTGCTGGTGACAGTGACATTAAATCAGAGGGAGGAGGGACTTCTGTGGTGTCCAAGGCACCGTCTTACTAATCTGGCTGACTCTTGGCAAAATATATTTGTGAAGCAGCCTCATTGCTCCTCTATTACCTCCACTTTAAAAGATGAACAGTTCTCTTGGGTGTTAGATCAGCCACCCAGGAAGCATCTTTAAGCTCCTGTTTTCTCTTAGCCAGGCAACTCCAAGGTGGGCTCCCTATGGCAGAGCCACATTCTAGTTTATCTACTTACCTCAGCCCAGGTTTCCAGAGGTTCATCTCCATAAAACCAATGTCTGTGCTCTCGGGGTTCTTCAGTCCTTTCTGCACTCCTAGTTCTCATATTTCAAAATGTAGTCAACAGTCTGCCCTCATCAATGGCAATATACTTCTGGATCATCTCATCTCTGAGCCTACAGTTTCCAGACTCAAGTTCTATGATTTTTGCTCTTATTTTATCTTTATAAGGAAGATATTTTTTGCCTCTTTTTAGTATCCATTCTTTAAATTAGTTAATATCCACAACTTAGAATGTCTCATCTCTGAAATTGATAAAAGTTATATTTTTTACTCCATTGATAAAATGGCATTGTCTGTGTATTGCACTTGAACGGCATCTGCCATGGTTAACCATTAATATCTCCCATTGATGTCTTCCACTCATTTATAATTAGGCATAGTTGTATGGATAAGTTTGACTGGGCTATGAGGTGCCCAGATTTTTTATATATATTATTTTGGGCTTGTCTGTGAGGGTGTTTCTGGATTGGATTGGATCAGTGGACTAAGTAAAGCAGATGGCCATCCTCAAGGAATGTGGGCCTCATCCCATCTGTAGAAGGCTGAATACAGTAAAATGCTGAACAAGAAATAATCTTTCTCTCTTCCCCACTATCTTCAAGCTAGGACGTTGGTCTCCTTCTGCCTTCAGATCCAAAATCAGATTGGAATGGGTATCATTTTTCCCTCCTGGTTCTCATGTCACACTCAAAGTAGGTGGAGACCATAAGTTCTCTCGGATCTGAACTCACCCCTCATAATTATGTGAGCCAATCTTTATAATAAATGTGTGTGTGTGTGTGTGTGTGTGTGTGTGTGAGAGAGAGAGAGAGAGAGAGAGAGAGAGAGAGAGATTTTGTTAGTTTAATTTCTTGGAGAACCCTGATTAATACAATACTGCAGGTTTTCTCTGCCTTTTGCCTAGGCTTTTTATCATTATTGCTGTAAATATATTTTCCAGATGGTTGTCTGACTCTTGATCTTATTATAATTTTTGTTTTTACTTTATAAGTTAAATATTTTTATATAGTTACCTATATTTCTCCCTATATTTCTCAAGACTTCTTCTTATCATCTGTGGAACTGAACAAAGAAATTCTAGCATTTTTCCAATGAGTTTTCTAGTTTTCATGCTGTACTGAGCTTCTAAGAGACAGAAACCTTCCCTCAAACTTTTTTTCCCTTTGCAAATTTTATCAGAGTATAACCTCTACACAGATAATATTCATAAGTGTTCACCTAAAAATTTTTTTAAGTAAATACATCTGAGTACAAGAACCCAGATCAAGACTAAAATAAAACCAGAATTTCTGAAACTCCCTTGGGCCCTCTCTCAAGAGTTACCATGCCCTGACTTCTAACAGCACGGAAAACAGGCTGTTTCTGAATTTCATGTAAATGCAATCCTACAGTATGTGCTCTTCTGACTCTGGTCTTTTATACTTGCTGTTTGCAGTTGTTGTCTATTAATTCTTGTTGCTGTTCCTCTGAATGAATAAACCACAATTCATTTATCCAGTTACTATTGATGCACTCAGATTGGTTCCATTTTTGAACATAATAAATAGTGCTGATATGAACATTCTTATAGCTGTCTCTTGTAAATGTATGTGCTCATTTTGTTGGGAAATTATCTAGGAATGAAATATGTTTCAAGATATTTCTGCTCTTTATATTTCTTCTTCTTTCAAGGACTTTTCCTTCATAGTTTCATCATCAGTCATGCATTGAATTATCCTCTAAATCTGAATAATTGAAAATTGCATATCCCATCTCTCTGTTCTCTTGGGCACCAACCAAATTATACATTAGTCATTAAAACTGTTGACCAGAACCCTAAGCCCTTGACTATCATCACTGTCTTGTTGTGAATTACCACCCTGCCTCCTCCCCAAGCAAAGAAACATTACTTCCAGCTAGAAGTTTGCACACCTACTTGGTCTCTCATCTGGACCACATGTCAAATATAAAGAATGCTTCTGGCCTGGAAGGGAGAGCAGAGAAGAGTGAGACTCCCCTCCTTGATGGCCCTATCCTAGTTCTCTCCTGGGTTTCTAAGGTGTTGGGGGGAGGATGGGAAAGGTTTAAAGATAGAATTGAATGCTTTCATTGTGGGAGAAGTCCCAGCACCCACTTGACCACACCAGCTGCTTGAGAAACCATTCTAAGATGGAGAACATTCAAAGAGGAAACAGTCCCCACATGCAGAAGAGAGAGCACCAACCACTCCACTCCTCCCTTGTGCCTTTTCCCTGAACACCATAACCTGATCATAACTTTGACTGAATCAGAGCCCCTCCTTGGGCAAAAGGAGGGGATAGAAGCCTAGGTTTCACAAATACCACTAACTCATGTCTCACAATGTGCTGACACTTATCCAGAACACCTCAAACTCAGAATGTCTAAAACCAAGCCTGTATCTTTTCCCCAAACCAAATCCTCTTTCAGACTTCTCAGTTTCAGTCAGATGTAACATCACAATTATGCTGCTTAAAACCTTCTAAACCTTTTTGGTCTTTTCCTTTGTCTATTTAGCTGACAACTACTTTTCATTCTTCTTCAAGACAGTCTGTTTGTTCATCTTTAAGATACCTTTTCTGTCCACTTGGTAATTTTTTTTTGGTTTGTTTGTTTGTTTGCTTTTTGGTCCTGGGATTGAACCTACTGAGCTACATAACCTCCCTTTTCTATTTTGTATTTTGAGACAGAGTCTTGCAAAGTTGCTGAGGCTGGTCTCGAATTTCCAATCCTCCTGCTTCAATCTCCAAATTGCTAGGGTTATAGGCATGTGCCACCATGCCTGAGTGGGCATCGCCTTTTATCACATACCAACCAGATTATTGCCAAGGCCTCTGGAGTTCTGCCCACCAGCATCCAGCTTAGCTTCGCCCTTGATATTAAGTTTTCTAAAAGGGTGACCTCTTAATGTTACTCATTTCACTAAGGCTTCCATCAAAACAAGAAGAACTACTGTGAAGTAATGGAGTCCCAGAAAATCCAGTCATCTTGGAGACCCAAGCAAGGTAAAGCAGTATAGAAGTGGAGACTAGAACAAATGGAAGGGCCAGAGGAGGCAAACACAAATCCTGGTTCCCTTTTGCCAGATGTTTGGTTTAAAGAGCCCATGCTGTAGGAGGGGGACGCAGCAAAGCACACGGATTCGTGATGTGTCTTCCACTTCTACAAGGAGCTTTGCTCTTACGGATGATTTCAGGCTGTCATTCAGCCTCCTGAAGCCAGAAAACAAACCAGATGAGGGCCTCGTTCCTGCTACTTTTAAGAGATACTGAGCAAAAGAGTCCCTGGAAGGCTGCTAACTAATTCTAGAGGCATGAAAGGAAAGGGCAGGTTGAGACCATCAATATTTGGGAGTTTTCTGACTTGAACGTGTCTTGTTCAATTTCTCGTTTGCATTTGGGTTTCCAGAGAGGCTTCAGGACCACATTTGGACACTGTATGGGCCTAGACCTTGAGCTCTTTGAGCAGTTTCAACCATAAAACAGGCAAAGAGGAGCTACAAATATGCCTCAGGGGCTGCTTTACACCCACCATCTCTGTAGTCTGAGAACACAAAAGTCAGCATTTGGAGAAAAATTAAGATTTTCTGTATTCTCCTTGCTAACCAAGATATGGGAAGTGTAATTGTGTTGCTATTTAAAAATAACTATACATTTTTAATTCTCCTCCCATCAAGATCTGAGGTCTTTGAATCTTCCCCTGAACCTGGATGGGTCCTTGGGATCACTTTAATCAATAGATAATGATGAAAATAATACTTGGGAGTCCTACTATTAGGTCATAAAAAAACAAGCAACCTCCACATGGCTGTCTTGGGATACGCATGCAGACATTCAGCACCCACGTAGGAAATTCAAGCAGCAATGCAGCCTCTGTGCTGCAGCTACTAGGTGAAGGTGCTTCAGTTAACAGTCCCAGCTCACCCCACTTGCCAACCAAATGCACCATAGCACCAGGTACGTGAGTGAGGTTGTTCGGGTTCCTCCATACCAGCCCTTCAGCCAGATGAAATCCACCTATTAACCTTGAGAAATGTCAGGAGGGATCAAAAACACACCCAATTGAGCCTTGCCTGGCTTCCTGAACTATAGAATCCATAAAAATACAATAAAGGGGATATTACATTAAGCTACTAAGTTTCACGATAGCTAGCTACACAACAAGAATAACTGGAACACAAGGGTTTACTCACTTGTGAATAAATGTCAGAAAGCCTTGTTGGGGGTAATCTGGGGTGGAGAGGAACAGTGGTTCACAAGCTGATGTTGCTGAGTGGGTCTGAACAGGCACATGGGGGAAGAAGGTGCTCCCCCATTGGCTTTTGGAATATTAATAGTGCAGCCCTCACACTCGTAGCTCCCTGTTGCTATAACAAGCCTATAGCCATAGTAGAAAAGGATGCAGGAAACCTGTTTTGCATCCCCACTCTATTCCTTAGGGGCCGCATTAGTTTGCCAGGGCTGCCATAATGAAGTACTGAAAGCTGAGAGACTTAAGCAACAGAAAGGTATTGTCTTACAATTCTGGAGCCTAGAACTTTGAAAGTGAAACTTGGTTGTTTTTTTTTTTTTTTTTTTTTTCTTTTTCTCAAGACTGTGAAGGAAAGTTTGTTCCACGCTCCTAGCTTCTGGTGGCTTGCTGGGTGTCCTTGGTATTCCCAGCTTGCACAAGCATCACTCCAATCTCTGACTTCATCCTCACGTCCATCTCTCTGTGTGCCCATTTGGTTCCAAATTTCTCCTTTTCATAAGGACACCAGTCATACAGAATTACAGCCCACCCTAATGACTTCATCATAACTTAGCCAGTTTCAACTGTAATAAACTTGTTTCCAGATAAGGTCATGTTCTGAGGTATTAAAGATTAGGATGTCGACATATAACTTTGGGGGGGGAGACACAATTAGACCCATAACATGGTCTGTGCCATCTTTTACTATTATGAAAACAATAGTAATACTTCCACTATCCGTACAAGGAGATTCTTCCAGAGTTAAGTAATACAAGTTAACAAGAATGGGCTGGGCATTCAGTGTCAAGGCCTAAATCTCCCTCCCTGCCCCCATTCTGAGCAGCATGACATGCGAGGTGTGAGATGTGACGTCCCACATGCCAGGTGCTCTGATGTTGGGTCTGCATAAGGGTGTGGGCTGAATGGGAGTCTAGGTGGCATTTTGTGAGGGGATATTTTTTTTTGGCTGGTGTCTCTGTGCTGCGTGGGATGAAGTGCGTTTATATTATTTTCACTTCCTACATTAGCAATGGCAGGTGCACAATTATGGAGAACTTCATCCTTCCTTATGTGCTTTGGGTATCTGCGTGTGGTCAAGTTGTGCCAGAGGAAAGCAGCACACTGAACACAAGGGGGCACAAAGTGGCAAAGAATTCAATTCCGTTTTCTCCCTCACTCTGTTCAGCTGGGGCTGAACAATTAGGAAGAGGGAGTCGTCTTCACTTTAGGTGGTGCTAGGCAGCTAAAGATAGTTGCTGAAATTCATCACCTCCGGCCACTTCTGTTCTTCCCCCTCTAATGACTGGTGGACATTTGATCCGTTGTCCCCAGAGCCTCTGTAGCAGATGCTCACCGCAGCAGTGTATTCATGATGGCCAGGAGGAGGTGCTTTGGGAAATCCTTTCAGAGGGACTTGAATTTGCAAAAAGAGCCCAGTGTCACAGGAAAAGGAGACACACATTTCATACTCACCTACCAAGACCAGGTGGATCTGATCCAGTGCCACTGGTAGTATAAATAGAGGTCAGGCCTGTATCAAAAATTGGTGCACATTTTCCTTTCATCATTTGCACATTAAATGTCTGGGAGACGAATATGAGTCCAGAGACAATATCAACCTAGGGAGGGCATCCGGGTGTCCTGGGAGGAGATTTTACAGAAGAACCTTCAGATTCTAGGCCCTGGGATCTCTCATGGAAGCTCCCACTGGATTTATTGAGATCAGTTGAAGATGAGATGACTAGAGCCAAAGCTCATGGAGAAGCAGACATCTCACAGAACACGGCCACTGACATCCTCCGGATGCCGCAGCAGAGGAATGGAGAAAGTCTGCTCACTGGTGAGAAGAAAATCCCCACTTGAACATGCACTTGATTCATCCCTTTCTGTGTGTACACAGGCATCCTCCCTCTCCTATCGCCTGCCTCTCTCTCACCCTGACCCTTCCCATGCCTGTCCTATGGTCCTCTGTGATTATGTTCTCAACTCCATGAGAAGAAACAAGAGTCCAGCTATGGGAGGTAACTTTCTCAAAATGTGTTCCTCGAGGTCAGTCTGCATCAGAATTGTTCTTCAAGGTAGGAAAGATATCCACTGTCGGGGTTTCCCAACTCTGTCTTAAGCCCATGAAGACAGAATTTTGGGGAGTGAAATCTGCTCAGATCTTCGATACTAGCAGCCCACCACACTTGGAAGCAGACTCTTAGGCCCCGTCCTGGACCCACCAAATCAGCAACTGTGTTTTAGCAAGAGCCCTCAGTGAATCACAGAGGCATTCATGCACATTTATGCTCACATGTCTATTAGTTGACCTGACCCTTCAGACGTAGGGTCTCAGAGGTGAGACAGTGACTCAAGAGGTGCTTTGGTCACCTACCCTTAATTTTCATCTTATTTCATCAAGTTAAAAATATGAAGGAGGTTTAAGAAGATTCTCTAACCCCTGAATCGTCAGCATATTTCTCCTTTCCAAATCCTGAAATTGCCTTTGTACTTCATGATTCTAGATTTTCAAAGCACAAATCACCATGTATTAGACACAAATAGAATGTTTGTGTTCAACAAGAAGCCCAAAACCATCTGTACATCTTTTCTAGTACCTTCTTTCAAAGGTGGCCGATGTTGTTTCTTGGTGCCTCAGACTAACAACGCTCCAGTGAAGACCTTGTGCACATACCAAATGTCTATGAAATGCCAAGCAGAAACTGATGGGTACCCCCACAGAGAGAGGCTGCCTCTGGAAACAGGGGTGGGTGAAAAGTGTCTGATATTCCCATTTGTCAACTTGACAGTCTGAACCTTTACAAAGGAAAACTAACCTTAAGTGAAAAACTGAAACTAAAAAATGATCCCAGCTCTTCATTATTCTCAAAGGCATTTACCAGCTCTCATCCCTGCTACCTGGTTGTGTTTGGGTTGTTAAACTAACCCGTCTTTTAGTGTCTCATTCAGTCAAGTCCCCACGGAGAGCCAAATGTGTATATTGACTCACAGATGCACTCTTGAAGGTGAAAAGGAAAGGACTTTGAAGATGGCCAAGGAGAAAAAATAGAAATAGCATTTATCTCAGCCCAGAGATTTAACCTAGAAAAACTAGAGTCTTCTGGAAAACGGAATCCTTTGTGATGTGCCTATTTGCCTCTCTCCTGGGTTCACTTTCATCCAGAAAAAAAATCACTGTGTGGAACTCAGAGGAGCGACACTGTCTAGAGCCACCTGAAACTTATTCTTCTTGGATAGCTTCCCAAACCATGCCCCCAGCCACTGTTGGACATTCTGGAATCCACTACAGTGAATGATAACAAGACCTCCAGTTATCATCTTACAGAGATTTTGAATGACGTGGGGTATAAGACAGCAAAAGGGTAAAAATAAAGTTTCTTTCTGGACCTTCTTGGAAGAGGTCCCAAGCTCATGACTTCATTTTGAAATGGCAGGAAAAACAAAACACATCGAAACGGGGCTTCAGTAGCAGCCCCAACTTGAGCGGATGCGGAGAGAATGCCGCAGTGCTCACAGCCCTGCCAACTGGCGCTTCCACATGCAAATGAGCTACAAATGTGGGGGTCCAAATTTTGGGTTATGTGTGCCAGGACGGAGGGGACAAAGAGAGCATGTGTCTATTTCCAGGCTGAACCTTTTTATAGACGCTGATTTCTACACTGTCAGCTTCCCCGAAACCATTATCTTACATTTTGAATTAAAAACATTTATAAATTCCATAGCCTGGTACATGTTTCAGAGAGACCCTCCTGTATCTCTGGAGATGGTCTAGCGATCTGAAGAAATACAAGGTTAAGCATTGGTCTCATCCATGGCATTCTTTAAAAAAAAAAAAAAAGATCATCGAGTTCTTATTTGTTGACAAAATGCTGATGTGGAAAATAAAAATGTCATTAGGGACCAAGGTTAAGTGAAGACTCGCTAAGAAAGATGTGCTCCACTTTTATTCTCCTCCCAGCAAATCTATGACAGTGTTTCAAAAGTAAGATCTCATCCTCAAAATGTCTTTTTCCTCTTGGCTTTGAAGGCAGGAATGAAGCCAGGGAAACTCACAGAGTGCAGATTTGTTCTCACGCTCACCTCGCCACCACGCATAGCCCTGATTGAGTCACACACTGGGACGGGCTCCACCTGGGAGAAGACAGCATCGACCTTCCTGCTGAGTGGGGGCTCACCTCAGTGACCACTGTCCTTCCTCACTGCTGGGTCTCCCTGTGATTCTGTGCTCACCTGGCCCTGAACCTGTCCTGCCCTTCCACATGTCCCCATTGTTGACTGTTTACAAAGCCCTGAGTTTTGCCTCTCACCTTGTAACCTGGCATCTGTGACCTGGTTCTTATCTGAACACCTAGCCTCTGACCTTATTCTTGCTTCATGTGTCGTACTTCACAGGTGCCTCGTCTGGCTTGCTGACCTCTTGGAGACTCGCTGCTCTCTCAAAGTTCTAGTACGCCAAGTTCCTGCTTCAGCAAAGTCGCTGCTGATTCCTCTGGCTGCATCCAAGGGGTTGGTACTCACACTCTCAGGCTTAGTTTAATTCAATCTGGAGTTATTGAAAAGAAGATTCACTAAGGCTATACTTTTTTTTTTGCAAGTTACTATTCTAAAACTGCAAACACTACAGAGACAAAGAGCAATAAAGTCCTCAAATAAATAGGCATCTAATAAATACTTATCAATAGTTCATGGTGCCATCATACTTGAGCTATGAATAAAAGGGGGAAAATTGGGAAGAAAATGGAAAAGAGAAACCACCATAACTACCATCCATAATTCTCCTCGGCACATTGCACATGAAAGAGAAAGGGATTCTAAAATCTTCTTGAGAGAAATGCAACCTGCCTTCTCAACTTTAAATGTTCTCCCTTTCTTACCAGGGAACATGCAGGCCTGGAACATCATGTCCCTACTTACAAGAGAAGAACTTAAGTTTACTCTCTGCAGAGGAAACACGACTCCAGGGCTAGAAACAAAAGACTTATTATTCATGGCAAAAGCTCAGGTTCCCTGTGTCTCCTTTGTCCCTGGAAGGCAATGCCTACTCTCCTTGCCCGTGAGCTTCACGTGGCCAAAGACAAGCTATCATGTCTAACACCTCCAACGTGGATTGAGCTGCATCTTCCTCATCGGGAGGTGGTAATTCTCCTGCTCCCACAACGAGGATTTTGGAAGCAGATCATTTCACAGTTTTCCCAGGTCCCTTTTCTAGTGCATATCGCTGCCCAAGCCAAGCTGATGATGACAGGCAGGCGACACCAACTGCAATGTCACACAAAGGAACTTTGCAAACCATGAAATACTAGTGCTAGTAAAAATTAATTCTTCTCTTTTATTGCATCTACCACTGTCAATTCTGTCACTAGAGAGCTGGCCCATAAAGTGTAATTTAAGAGAAAATATTTACTTATTAATTAGTGTTAGGAAGCATCCACCACAAGCTCAAAGTATTAATAAATGTGGGTCTCCAGCGATTCTAATTAAGCAATACTTAATGTTGCAAATTTCTGTTTACTCTGCCAAATTTGACATAAGCAGCCATTTCTGGCTAACACTACTAATAGCCAGTCAATGTAAACATTAACCAGGTTTTCTCTTCAACAGGAACAGTTTTTGATTGAATTTGATAGTTACAGAACTGTGGGAAATAATGTGAAGACAGCAAAGAGGAAACCAAGTTGGAGGAAGACCAAATTCACAAGCAGGGAGTCACACTAGGGAGTCTCCCAAAGCTGCTGTCCCAAGCCATGACAGAGCTGTAAGGTTCAGAAGGAAACAGAATGGGTCACAGGAAGATGGACGAGGACATTTCTCCTATCTCAAGGTGGTCTCACTGACCTTCAGCCAGAGGTGGTCAAGAGGGAACTTGGGTCCAATGTGGCCAGATCACCCCATTTTTCTGGTGTGGAAGAAAATCTGTGTTAAGGCTATACATATATTCATGTGCACATATGTTGCTTTTTTAAAAATGTTGGCAATGAACTTTACTTTAGTAAAATAAATGAAATTGGGCCTGTCACCCCAACATACACCTGTAACCTCAGATTTTGTGAATATCTTAAGGTTTGAGACACATCTATTTAAGGAAGATACAATGAAAGAATCATTAGGAGACAGAAGACTGTGGATGAAAGGAATCATCCTTTGTTAAGCATAGATTTGCTAAGCATCGCAATCTTCCAAAGGGAAGGGCTATGAAAAAAAAAATGGGATAGAGTCAACCTCAGGGTCCATCAACAGGCGACTGGATAGAGAAAAATGTGTACCTATACACAATGGAGGTTTATTCAGCCATAAGGGAGAATGAAATCATGTCATTTTTTTTTTTTTCAGGAAAATGGATAGAACCAGAGAGCATCACATTCAGAATGACAAGTTTTGAATGTTTTCTTTCATTTGTGGAAGCTACAGGGAAAGAAAGAAAAAATAAGAGAGAGAGAAAGAAACAGGAAAGAAGGAAGGGAG